>NW_017100322.1:98388-99633 GCF_001263275.1 Habropoda laboriosa | reverse complement strand
GAGGAAGCTTTATTTTAATTTGAAAATACTCTTTGCCGTGCGTCTCTACTTTGTTAAGTAGTAAATCACGTATAATTATTCTTCATAAAAATTTCACATCTAATTTCCTTCGATATGTTGAATAATTTAGCACAGTAATAAACGATGATTTGCAAAATCGTGAAACGCAATTACAACATTACGCTTCCCCCAATTAATTTCCATCCACTTTCCCCCGTTCTATCAAAACACGCGTCGAGTCGCGATGTTTTCGCCGGAAACGCAAATATCGCGCGTCCGCTACAATGGACTCATTTTACGAATTGGACCGTCGAAAGGGTTGAACGATGGATATTGAATGTGAACGTACAGAAGTCTCTCGAAATTCGTCGAATAGCCAGGCTAATTACAATTGAATCGTTTAATCAACCGTCGATTCGAGATTTTCCTTTTCATTATCAATAACTGCTGTCACCTGTGTGTCTCCATTTTTCAACCCGCGACGAATACGAAAATATCGAGCTTTGTGTCCCGAAAATCCCTTTCAACCTCGCAGACAATCGATTATTTCGATGGACGTGAACGACACAACGTCGTTGCAAAGTGGTCGATGGTCGGTTGTGGTCAGGCACAAGCTCCTTCGAAAAGGAACACGAAAACGCTTGTGTGTGTTGCGATCTCGCGTGGTGCAATCTTCATTCGTGTTATTTTCCCCGGAGATAATGAAAGTGGGCGCCGTATGTGTGTTTTTTTCCCCTGTTCGCTTCTTTTCTAAAGAAAGGGTTGGCGAAAAACACGCGCAAAGAATCTTTGGTTTCGTCGCGAACCAGCTCTTCGGATATTAAAATCGCTTTGAATGCCGCGCGTTCCTCTGGATCCTTCTTTCTCGACGTTCCCGCGCGCGGTTTTAATATCGTTTCGGTATGTAACAGAATTGTAACTGTTTAATCCTCGACAGGTTACATTTCTTAGCATGTAGTTCTATTGTGTATATTTCTCGCCTTCGCTCGTTTCGTAGCAGCGGTAATTTTATGACGCCACGGCAATCGTAGTCTTTCAATCTAAGAACTTGCTTTCACCTTTATTGCCTTGTTTTCGACTTAGAATCTTCGCCCCTTTTTTCACTTGTACATTTTTGCATTTATATGGTCACCAGAGCCGAAGCGCGTCTTAACGTTGTTTGCTACGGTCATTGTTCGAGGCACTCGGAATTCCCGCGTGCGTCACTCAAGGGTACGCTTGGTACCTGCGTGTGACCTATGGTCT
>NW_017100322.1:78740-98279 GCF_001263275.1 Habropoda laboriosa | reverse complement strand
TGCGTCCTCGCACGGAGGTGTCGTGGGACCTTTCGCGGAGGGAAAAGACAGAAGTCATCTGACCACGCCAAGAGTCGCTCCTTCTAGAAGTTTAGACCATTAGCAGTAGTTGTTTTGTCCTCCTAATTTAGTCGGCACACCACGTGCTAAATTCGACAAGGCTCGAAAGTTGGTTGCAACTACCACGAGCACATCCTAACAGTAACGTAACGCGAGATTTATGCGTGTTCCTCGCGGAGAGTTGGTTTCTCGTTGGGGATGGAAATCTTCTGTTTTGCGGGGATTTGGAATATTTTTGTTTTATGAAGAGACGTATGGAGGTATTTTTTTAAAGCTCTGAGTTTGAGGAAGTTTGAATTGTTTTATGAGGATAATTTTAATGTTGGATTTTAATGCTTGTTGAATTGTAGAATGTTTTTCATGTGAATGGTAACTGTGATGGCTGTTGTAGAATTAATTTCAGTATTTTTCAATAGAGATGTGTTTTATTATGTTGTCATATCAGTAGCAAAATTGTTGCAGTTGCAATAGTGTGGAAATAGGGGATGAATTGCGTGTTGTGGTCGTGGTAACTGAATTTTATATACGAGAAGAAATGTGATATTGATATTAGTGTAATTCAAACAATGTCAAATTTTTTTGCACGAATGGTATTTTTATTCTGTAAAGCACAAATTTCAACTTCATTTGTTTCGTATCAGAGAGTAAAATGTTTTATTATCAACTTGGTCGTGTTTATTCAACAACATTAACTCATTTTCAGTTATTTTCTGCAGCTGAAACAGAGGGTGCAAAATATGCAGTTAATTAGGCTTGATATTCTGCTCAATTAAGTCTGAATTCACTCTAAATGAATGCAAAAACAGAGCCAATTTGAACAAATACAATTTTACGATTGAAAATTTTAAATAATGTCACTGCCAATTCCAAGCAGTGATATCTGTGGTTGTATAACACGTGATAATAAGTTCAGTAGCAATATATTTTATAACAATAATTTCACAATACCTATAAACACACGTAAAAAGGAATAATGATAATCTGATCAACGGTCTCTTATCATATCTCGCAATAAATTCTCACGCACTCTCTGATATCAATAACAACGCAGTTCTGTTTTTACTCCCTGTTTCTCTTCATGATCCGCTCGTTTTCCAAATCTCGAGACGATTCGACAAACACACTACATTCGCGCCATCACTCCATTATTAAACCAATTCCACAATATCAACAAACACGTTTTATCTTCGAAGAGTCTCGACTTATTTCCAACTATTTTATCACGGTCCCCACAGAAAAATTCTCCTCCTTATGGATTAAAAGTTTTTTTAAAGCACCTTGCATTTCCGGCATTAAAAAGAAATTCAATTTCCGCGCTACTTTGGAGCATTTCAGAGGTCGTTGAAACGGAAGAGCATTTCTGTGACGGGTAACACTCGCGTGCCTCATCCAACGTCTCATCCAGGGGCGTGAAATTCATCGCGCGATTGCGATTCCTTCCTGGAAGTTCACAACGACCGCGGTGTGGTTGCCGCTGTCAGGTCGTAAAGACGGTTTAGCGCGTGATGACCGATTTTGTGGTCGACGTTTCGATTTGCCACGCGTTGTTAATGGCCACCGTTAAATCGAACGTAATACGGCTTCGCGATTAACGCCGCAGCGCCGGATACCCTTACATTGTGGCGAAATGCACACTTTACGCGACACTCCTCTTGAACTTGAGTGTCGTTCCGACGTTTAGATGGGAAGCACCTTCTTGCAACCTTCTCTTGTGCGTTTGTATCGTTGGATTCTTCGTTTAAATTCATATTTTCGTGGATACACCTATATTTTCGTAGTCGAATTCTTCAGTCGTTGTATAGAATACTGAGGAGATTTTGTGGAGAAAATTCCGATCTGCAATTTTCATTTTTGAGAAATTACAGAGGCACGTTGAGATATTTAATTATAGAGAAATATAGAAATGGGGTGAATTCTTGGAAGAATCATTTCTTTCGTTTAATGAAAGTTCCATTTCAGAAATCTGTCTTCTCTATTACCGATGGTAAGAATTTTCGTTGCTTATTAACCCTCTACTGTTGTTCCGGCGCGCAGGTACGGAACGCATGGGGTCTTCGTTGACCGGGTTTATGGCACGCTCGCACGAGAAGGTTATTTTTGAGAACAAAGACGCTTCGTAGCTCCGCGAAAAAATAAGTCATTTCTTACAGAACAATGCCTTTGGAATTTCGACTTTTCCGCGTCCTCGATAACCGAAGACGTGTCATAAACCAGGTATTCCTGAAGGGTTAATCCACACGCGCGTATAACGGCACTCTCGGCCGAGGGTTGACCTGGCGTCACCGAGGGACAGCGAAGATTCCACGCACCCGCAGGTAGGGCCCCACTCCTTCCAAGGAAAAGCGCGCTAAGGGCGCAACGGAAGGGTGGGTGACACTCAAGGGGCACGTTAATTGGTAATTTGTGCGTACGTGAAAAACCAGTCAGCGTGCCTTGCACTTGGCGGGGGAGTCACTGCGGACTCCAGAAAAATTCGGGGATCGAGCGAGAGATTCAGAAATGGTTCCATCGAGCGAACACTGTTAGATCTCCAGCTGTTCGAGGAGACACGAGTACACTTCGAGTCGCGATCGAATACTCGAGTTTTCAAACAAGTCGTCAATCGTTTCGTGACGCACTCTACGTTTTGCTAGCATTCCGAGCAAGACAAAATTTCGAATTATTTACCTAAGATTAAATTGGCGGGTAACAGTCGTGAGCGCGAACATTTTGAATAATCAAAGGAGAACGCGACGCGACAACTGTCGAGGCGGAGTCTCAAAGACTCCGCTGATTCTACCTTTTTTGTTTTCATCCTTTTTATTTAGAACTCAACGTTATTATATTAATATTCTATTCTATAACGTTCATTAGAAAAATGTGTGATAAAGGTAAATCAGTGAGAAAAGTTGTCAGAAATGTTCTATATCTATGTATAAACTGTGGGAGCGGAAGTGAGAGCGAGGTTGAAGGAGAGAAAGAGAGGGCCGCATTCGCTGCGTGTGTGTGATCCGCGAAGTTAGCGCGATGGTTTCATGGGCAATCGGCTGATCGCTTGGTTTGCCAATACGTCACTAGGTCAGTGGTCGAAGCGTGTCGCGTGTGTGTTTGTGTGGACAAACGAAGACTGGACATTTGAGGAACGATCAACAAGGAGAGTTGGAAACGGGCGAGGCGAGAAAACAGGCGAGGAAGGAGAGAGCGGTGTGGATCTCGAGTGTAGCATAAGAATAATTAATCTCTGAATAAATTATATAAAGTTGTTCGTTATGTGCTGACTCAACACCACCATTCAATCCTCATACTACAAAACTAACCGGAAGTTGAGGAGTTTCGTAGACTCCGTATTGGGCTTTGCGTGCCAAAAACGGTGTCTCGACAGTAGAGGGTTAAGCAGAGGAAATTTAGAAATAGAAAATTTCAAAGAAATCTCCGGGGAAAATTTTGAAATTGAGAATTTCAAAGAAATTTCCAGGGAAAATTTCGAAAAACCACTTGCATTCGAAAACAATGAAAATACGCTTAAACTTCTCCCGCAGGAAAGTTAGGAAACTCCTCTGGTATCTCGGTTGCGCAATCAGAACTACTGTGCACGGTGCACGCAATTCACGAATTCCACGTTGATCGTGCCACGCAACGGTCCGCTTGGTTAACGCTCGAAAAGAATGCAGATTTCAGGTGGAAAAAAGGAACAGGAAACTCGTTGGGACCCCTAATTAAGATAAATGGTTTTGTCGAATCGGTTTCACTTAGGCTGGTTCGTGCGAGGCCACGCCATTAATTTATAACCGTCGACCTCGAGGAATTTGTCTCCGTCAGATAGAATCTCTTTCGTTATTTTTTCTTCTTCACATTCGCCCGTTTTTCTCGAACTCGGGGAAAAAGGTATTTTCTGCGAAAGGTCGCGGCGCGCTTTCTCACGGCACAGGTCGGATAAAATATCGCCGAAGATGCGGCGAATAACTATCACCTCTCCTGCTAAATTACATAAAATAACGCTTGTGTCCGTGCGTCTCTTCGAGCATCTGTCTGAGAGACCGTAACTGTTGTAACTTTAATAAGAAAAAAGTTACAGTGTAACAGTTATTTCCTCGATTTCAATGTTTTTAGCTGTGAATAAGCAATATTTAAAGTCATAATTAGAAATAGCTACGTTACGATTGAATAACCAATATAAACGATTAAAGCTTCTTTAACGGAATTCTGTTTTAATTATCTCGAGGGAGTTGAAATAAATTTCCAAAGTTTACTGTACTTTGTCTGGGAGAATTTTTCTGCGTTAAGTTTCGCCACGAATTTTTACTATTTCCCTCGTTTTCTGCTGAATATAGCCACTCGAGTGATCCAATTTCGCGGTTCGTTTACGAACACTTTTGAATTCCGCTGACGTCGAAAGTCTGCTCTCGAAAATTTTTCTCTAACGACGCCGGGGAGCCGCGATATCCGGTTCCCCAAGAGGGATTGCAATGACAATAAATTTTTCTCTCAAACAGCCAAGATAAATCATTCTTCCATTATAGATCTCGAACTTCTAATTAAAAAATCATTCAATTACTCCATAGTTTCTCTACTCTCGAACAAAAAATGCCACAGTTTCACTATAATACACCCCATTTATGGCCACAGAATCTCTATGGAGCGTGTTCTAGCTCGACGTCAATTCCACAGTCTTAATTTCCTCCGACTGTTGATCCGAAACAGCTGTTCGACGCTGTTCCCTTAATCCTCCTCGAAGAATCTCGCTGATCCTTCGCGATCCGCGGTAGAAACCGAGGAATTCACGCTCGAAACTCACCGGCTTTGGTGCGATTTATCAGAATTTAGACTTAGCTTTATCACCGGAGACGAATTCCGCGGAATCATTTGCTCCGAGAGACACACGGCGGTGTGTCTGTCGCGTGGCAATTTCGAAACAGGCGGACTGCTTTTCCCCGCTGCAAACCGGCGCACACGTGAATGGATCCTTGATCATCTCGATCAAAGGCCTCGCCTGCACCCCCGCGACGCGACGCTTCGTCATTCCGCGCGTAATACTACGCTCTCACCATTGTGCGTGGCAGAATCGATCTCACGAGGGACTTGAGCGTTGACGAAGATCGTTCGGGATGTGAATGTGTGAAATTAACGGGTTCTTCCCTCTCCTCAGTCTCTTCGAATTTCTTTTCTTCCTGTTTTTTCTTTAAACACGTTGACTGCCACGCCGGATTTACATGTTTTGCTCGGGGGGCCACGAGAATATTTTCGTTATTCTAAGCATAGTGTTATATTATTTTTATTATTCATTATTTAATTTTTTTTGTTTTTGTTAATTCAAAATAGTGTCTAGTTAGCTATGACGTTAGGTTCGAAATTTTTAGTTGACGACGTTCGTTTTATTCTAATTATTGCAAACATTCGAGGCCCTCCAGTCACAGGTGACCAATGTGAAAAATTATGTTAAAATTATTTGAGAATACGGTCGAGTCTCTTTTTATACGGTAGATACTTACGTTCCACAGAAAACTGCGGAAATAGTGACACAGCTTACTCGAGTCCGTAGAGTAGCTCAATACTAAGGGTTTCTTTCACCTAAAATTCTGTTATAATATCGCCCTTATGGCGTTAATTTCACGTGAGCGCAACGACACTCCTCGCGTTCGAATTAAATTCATTCGAGTCTCGAGGTCCAATTTGCACAAAGTATGCGCACTGCGTAACTTCAAAACCGCATTAAAAAGAGACTCGAGTGTACGAAGAAAGTCTAAGAAAAGGAAGTACAGCAGAGGTGGACTAACAGTGTTCGGGAGAATTCTACGAGATTTAATTCGAATGGGTGGAGTCAGAGGAAAAGTGTACTTTATGTTGTTCAATTTAGAATTTGCATTTTGTGGAATACTATTTTTTAGTAGATTTTTTGCCGGACGTTTTTGTATAATTTTGTCGTTCTTGTTGATGCAACTGGTTCGTTTTTACTAAATCTTCGTTAATGACTTTGTCCATTAGATAGGTAATATGCAGTTAAAATATGTAAAACCTCTTTTAATGCGCTAGGAGATACTACCTCTGACAGATTTTTTGCCCAGTTTTCTTGTTACTTCAGAAATAAGTGATTCAGTTTTAGAATCGGTTTGCAAATAGTTGTAGTATTTTTTCTCTCGTGTTGTCGTTAACGACTTCGACCATTAGATAGCGAATTTTTCACTCGCCACGTGGAAAATCTCGATTAAACCGTGAAAATTAGAAGGATTAGGCAAAAAGTACTCTCGATCAAATTTGGAGTAGCTTTTACGCGTTCCTCACACGCGAACTTCCTCAAACGAGAGATGATTGAAACTTTCCAGAGCAGAGAGTTTTTTGGTTTAACACTACCGCCACGAAATTACCTGAATTTCTTCGCTTCGTCTACAAAAACGTTTGGTAAAAAAATTTCGCTGACGTAGAATTCTATACGAAAGTCGTGGTGAGTTAAAAATGGGGAAAACTGAAGGAAAAAGGAACTTTCTCTAACTTTGAAGCGTTGAAAATAAAAAGATTTCCTGTTCGTCTGGCATAAACTGTTGAAACAAAGGTTGCTTGAAAATTTCACCTGTTAACACGTCTACGTTTCGATTTGTCGCGTGTTCCAGGAGAAATTGGATTTTCCCGCGACATGGGAACACTTAAGTACCATCAGGTGGATCGATTTATCCGGCGTCGCATACCATCGCCGTGTTTATGGGAGTCTGTGCGACGTTAAACAGGTACAAGTGGTCGTGGCCGTATTAAGCAGCGAGGCCTGAATTCCGTCGCGTCCCCGATGAAGGATTATTCACGACCTTCTGCCGGGCTTAGCCCGGCCGTATTAATGGCGGATCGCGCGTGTTCGCCAGCACGCTTTCCTTAATAACTCGCGCGAGTACAGAATTAATTCAACCTAAGTGGCCAAAACTGGAGACAAATTATTTCGCCTTTTTTCAATTATTTTTAGAATAATGTTCAAACGTAGACTTGTAGACTTTTTCTTCTCTTCTTTCTACTAAAGAAGCATTGAAACTGCTTAAACCCCTTCGCTGCGGCAGATTTTAGTACGTACCGTGTGGCAGATGTAGATTTTTAAAATTTGGTTTATTAAATTAAGGCGAGTGTGCGTGACGGATGAAATTAAATATTAAATTAAGGAAGAAGTGCATGAAAACGCTTTAGCACAGTATAGTGAGGGTCGAGAGGTACACTGCCCTGAGTTGCCTAAAAGTAGGTAAACTTTGGGAATTTTTTTCATGGATAATTACTAAATGAAAAATTCCAATTTTTCCAGACGATATAGATGTAACTTTCAGCTTCTTCCTCCAATTTTTAAAAAGTAAAAATGTTACAAAATGGAGGAGTGGCGATACGTGGTTCAGCGGATAGTGAACGCGTTAACTCGTTCCACAGCTTGGCGGGATCATCTTTCGCGATTTCGAAGATATCCTCGCGTTCAACGATCTTGACGGAAGCCGCTTGTGAATGGTAATTGCTAATTAGTCACGGCTCGTGGATCTCTGACAGGAAGCCTTCTTCGATAAGGGGGCGTCTCAGTCCCTGGAGACTAGGAAAAACTCATGCAGAATCGAAAGTCGAGGGGGCGTTTGTTGATTCTGGTTTGTGGCTTCCTTTCAGATTGGTTTCTTCTTCGTTCTTGGGGGAAAAATGTTATTTGGGATGAAAGGAGTTTAGTTTCACGCGTGTAGGTGTGGTAACGGATTTCGAGAAGCTGATTTTTTGGTTCATTCGTTCTTTTTGTTGAAGTAATGTCATTTTTGGGCCGAAGAAATATGGAAGAGCATGTAACAATCTTTATACATTTTTATAGAAGGGATAAGCATGAATTTATGGTTTATTATAATTCTATATACTGTATCCATACAGCCTTTTCAAAAATAATTTCACAGATACCACCCTGAACTGATGAGCTGATTCAAACGATTCGCACAAATAACTTCGTTGCTCGTCACTAAACTACGGATTTTGATGCATTCATACCAAATTTATACAGGGTGAGTCTCCTAACATGACGACCTCAAATATCTCGTAAGGTATTCGTTGTACGAGAAAATGTTTCAAACAAAAGTTGCACCAGGGTGAGTCTCCTAACATGACGACCTCAAATATCTCGTAAGGTATTCGTTGTACGAGAAAATATTTCAAACAAAAGTTGCACGGCATCTAGGGGGACATACAGTGCTATAATCTGTTTTTTATTACCTTACTCTTTTATTGAGATATTAGGGTCACATTCAGTTTTTTAAATGGATAAATCGTCAAATTTTGCGTAAAACAGTATTATTACAAAGTGGGACTTAAAACGAATAATTACTGAGATATCTTCAAATTAATAATCTTCTATTAGGAAATACGCTCAGCCAACGTGATTCTTAGCACGACTTTGTTTACTTGTTTTATAAATATCTCAGCAATTATTCATTTTAAGTCCCACTTTGTATAATACTTTTTTACGCAAAATTTGACGATTTATCCGCATTCGAAAAAAAATATTAGACGTTCTATTTAAAAAACTTAAGGTGGCCCTAATATCTCAATAAAAATGTAAGGTAATAAAAAACAAATTATAGCACTGTATGTCCCCCTAGATACTATGCAACTTTTGTTTGAAACATTTTCTCGTACAACGAATATTTCAAGTCGTCATCTTAGGAGACACCCTGTATATACAAAATTGCACAGAATGCTTTTTACCTAGTAGCATGAAATTATTCTACTTTTCCTACAACATTCTCAAAAATACAGATTTGCATAAAAATCCTCTCTCTACCCGTCACTCTTCCACCTCCACTAAACACCACCACCAAATCCCCAGAAAACTCCAACAACCCTCCACAAACCACCCTCAAAATCCTCGAAAAACCAGTCACCAATCCACCACACCCAAAAAGTTCCATCTCCAAGTTACATCCAACTCACACTTCACCCTTCTCACGGTTCCTCCATCGAGAATACGCGGGGAATCCGCGGAACTCTCGGTCCACACGAGTCGTCAGGAAGACGTAGCGAGTCGTGGAACGAAACAGGCCTCTCTGTTTGGCGCACACACGCAGCTTGCTCTCGCGGCGGGATCATTACGCGTCATTACAGAGTTACACGGTCGAATGGGCGACGTTACAAATTACAGAGGTACCGGCAACCTGCTGCTTCGCGTGGAACCGCGTCCTCTCTCTCTCTCTCTTTCTCTCTTCGTGCATTGTTACCGGGATTATTCGCGACCAGGCGCCGACAAATCGCCGGAACGTTTTCACGCGCACGAAGCTTTTCGACGAGGCTCGCCGCTCGTAATTCTCGCGACGCAACGCGAGCTCAGGCCCGACCTTGGATTATCGCGGATCACGGACGCTAATGGTCACGTAGAGCTGGCCTGCTGGGAGAGACTCGATTTTATTCCGCGTTGCTTTCATCCCCGAGCGAATTTCCAGCGGTGTTTCCAAGTATGTCGCGCGGCTGATGATTGCCACTATGGGTGTGCTTTCGGATGGGATTTATCGGCGCAATTCGGCTGATGTGTTCAGCCAAGTTGATTAGTGGTGATTCGTACTTGTTGAAGCTTGTGATAGGTGTGTAGTTATTTATTTCTACCGGGTTTTGTTCTTTTCGTTGCTCTTTTTTAATTGGATGCGGCACGGTGAACGAGTATAAGTGTGTTCTTCGAGGGATGCATGGCGATGTTTGACGGAGAGGGAAAAAGTATCGAATGGTGGAACAGGAAGCGAAGTAAACGAAGAGAACTGTGATCTGAGAGTTTTATTTTATATCTAGTCGAAGGTATATTTCTTCAGTCATCTCACACTGGAGAAAATTTTTCGGTTTTGAGATTGGCCCACTTTGGTTTCAAATTCGAGGAGTCCACTTGCAAATTTTATTTAAAAGAATTATTGAGTAGTCGATAAATTGCATTATACAGCTGTCTTCCTAATAAAAGTGTGTTATTTCCGTTTAACCTGAGGATCCCACAGTAATCCTTCAAAAATCTTCAAATTTCTCTCTAATTTATTAATTGGGCGTACCGACCGCCAAACAATACACCGGCCTTTTCCATAGAAACGGTATTTGTAAAGGGAAGTCTTAGCCGGCATGGCCCGTTAATTGCTTTATTACAGTAAAAATTTCGAATACTCTTAATATAAACAGACCCTCGACACCAGTAATCCTATGTACACAGCAGTATAACAAATCTATGTAACAACAATTCCCCCACTTCCACACCATCAGACCAGTCGAAAATACCAATCACAACACACACCTAGTTAATAAAAGAGCGAACATAGACACTCCGAAGACAGAACTCGTTTAACTTTCGACTTTAGTGGAACTCTCCGGACATTAGTTTTGTTAGATTTATCAGTCAGTTAGATATAACAAAAATTAATATCTAACGCCTTACTAGGAAGTATATATTACTTTTGTATACGTTCGGAGAAATCTGTTTAGCCTTACCACCTCTGTTTAGTAACGATCTAAATGTTTATGATACGTGACAAAAGGCCCTTCGGTGCCAAGCGGGACAGTGCGTAGACAGTGCTCCTACCATCAAGTAGAAAAGCGAACCTTCCTTGTGTCTAATAAAAAGTTTATAGTTTAAAATAAGGATTATTAATTATTCAACAACCAGTAACTCCCATAATCCAGTAAGTTTATCAGGACAGAGCGACGTAAAACAAATATTGTAATATTTTGTGCCGCGTCAAATTTCTTCTCTAATGTAATTTTTAAAATTGAAAATATTTTTGCATTGTTTTCATTTCTAAACTTTCTGCTTTACTGCTTCGAAAATTCCTGAAACTTCGGTATATCGCCGATAGCGGAATGAAAAGAGTATCCTCGTCGATAAATCTTCTGTCTCTTTTCGCATAAAATTTCTCGAGTACCGAAATATCCATCGGTGATTGCACCTTGACAAGAACCAAGAGAGAACATTCTGTATTCCCTTAATTACCTTCATCAAATCAAACGAGTTTCACTTTACCCACACGATCTCGCAGGCTGGAGTTTCTTAAAGTGTAAAAAGCTCGACTGTGGGGGGGAGGGAACAGGATTTAAAGGATCGCGTCGAGACGATCGAGAGGCTGTTCTCGTAATTTACTCCGTGCTCCCTTTGACGGTGTTTATAAATGAGAAACTGCCGATCGGAATCTTTGGCTGTCGTACCGGTAGGCGAAACACCGGGGCGACAAGTAGAATACACTTAATCGATCCTATCAGCGAATGCTAATTTCATTTAAAATTCAGCACTCTCTCTCGTTCCTTTGTACCTCGTTTAAGTGTGAACTTATGTAAATGTATATTTCGCAAAGGCCCCCTTTGTTCTTCTTGCGTTTGTCACGCTTCAGAAACGGGAACCGTGGACGATATTCACGCCTCGAGACACCGTTCGATTCTTTTATCTTCTTCCTTTGACGAGGAATCTTATCGAACGCACGAAAATTTTGTTCGAAAGTGCGCAGTGATTATTTGGGGAAGATAGAGGGATCGAAGTTGGAATTTAACCCTTTGATAGCTGAACAATTTTTCCTTGGCTTTCCTAATTTTCTTCATTTTCATTCGGAAGTCAGTTGAAACAAAAATCAGAAAAAATCTAGGAGAGTTAAATTAATTTTCTTTTATCTAAATTTAGCACTTTGAAACCTGAGTAATTCTTCCTTGGCTTTCCTAATTTTCTTCATTTTCATTCGAGAGTCAATTTAAAAAGAAATCAGAAAATATGTGGAAGAGCTAAATTTATTTTCTTTTATCTTTGAAACCTGAGTAATTCTTCCTTAGCTTTCCTAATTTTCTTCGTTTTCATTTGGAAGTCAGTTCAAGCAAAAATCGCACAAAATGTGGAAGAATTAAATTAATTTTCTTTCATCTAAATTTAACCTTTTGAAACCTGAGAAATTTTTCCTCAGCCTTCCTAATTTTCTCGAATTTCAGTTAAGAGATAATACCTAAAAAGCAGAAAAAATGAAAAGAAATTCCTCTGGGTTTAGTTATTTAAAATTTGTATGCACAGGTTAATTATAAATATAAAGGGCGTAACTCTTATGTTAAAATGGTTGTATATTCACTGCCACTGTGCTGTTTTAATATCTCGAGTGTATAACCTGTTGTTTTCCCGCACAGAATTCATTTGAAGAGAGGAAAAATTTTATCCGTGTTCCTGTCGTGAGATAACTCGTTCAGCGAGATGTACGAGTTCGAGATATCATACGACTGAAACTTTCAGACGCACCGGCAAACAGAATTTAAACGAAATTGTACGCTGCTCGCTGCTGTTGTTTTTGCGCTGCTTCAGCTTTAAATTGTTTCCGGTTGTTCTTTTTCTCCCCCTCGTTTCCTGTCAGTTCAGAAAAATATCTGGACGTTTGCTCTCGTTGTTCCACGAATTTCTACAATGCGTATCAATCCTGTCGAAATGATACGTCAAAATGTGATTTAAGAACATCTAGGAATATTTGAAAAATTCGATAGAAATCACTCGAGAAACAGGAATTATACTTCTTAAATTGAGAATGTTTATTAGAATTATCTATATTATTACACTCTATATGAGTGTTTATTATATTTGAATCTTCTTTATTTTGATACGCGAGGAAGGCACGTCGCTACGCAATCAATCAAAACAAAAGCATCGACAAGACGCTAAGAAAAAAGAACCTATCAGTGTCACCCATGCTAAACAGATGGTTACTACGTTATTTCTATATATACATATATTTATATTAATCTGTCTCAGTATGTTGATCATTTTTGCTGTTACTATTCCACAGACACATACTCATTTCTCCTAACAATCCAACAGTGTTTAAAAAAGTACTGAATAAAAACTTCACTCCGTCAATTTCATTTATTAAATTTATTACTTTCCGTAAATTAAAAGTGTCTCAGAAATGACTACCCGTATTAAATTAACGTAAAATTTCACTCCGAGTCAGTTCCATTTATTAAATTAAACGAAAAATCCTTCAATTTATTACACTTCGTACGTTAAAAGTGTTACAAAAATCCCTGCATTTATCAAATTAAAAGAAACTTTCACTCTCGATCGATGTCGTCGAAGACGCAGATTAATATTCCCAAAAAAAAAAAAAATCGAGAAGAAAACACCGAAAAAAGTTGACAGTTGGAGAACTTAGGAACTTAAACGCACGACAAAGTGTTTGCGGAAATACTTAAAATTGTACTTTACGTCCCGAACACAACGAAAGAGAAATCGCGAGACGTCGAAGGGGAGGGAAAACCTCTCGTCGACGATTTACCAAAGAGACAATTTACCGTTAATTAACGCGTTTCTTTACGAGCAAAACGGGCGTACCTCGCGTTTCGTGAAAGTAACACGCATAATCGACGACGATATTTTACAACACGCTCGTTCCGTTTACGCGGATTATCGAAAATACAGCTCGCGGGAACACCGTGTTACATGATAAACTTGGATAATCTCGTTGAACGGGGACACCTTTTTCTCGCCGATGCAACTTAATTTTCACCGTTTAAAACTTCACTCACCGGGCAAACTCGATAAATCGAACAATTTTATCGTCACTCGACGAGGCGACAGTTAACGTTCGCTTCTTTTTTCCCCTCCTCGATCTTCATATCTCGATATCCGTGAAATTTCTACACTGTCGAATGATATAATTCAATCGAGCTTTTATTAACGACGCGATACTCGTTGAAAATTTACGAACAAACGACACTTCCCTTCTTAACGGCAACTTAATTGGCCGGAGCATACCTCGAGTCCTGTTTTTCAACGATAATATGCAACTTTTTCTCCGACGATTAACCAGACGAATTTACGATCGCCGAGTGTGTTAACCAGTTTGCGTGGAAAACTTGAGATCATGAGCTGTTCACCAATAACATCGGTACTTTATATAACAATTAAAAGCTGAGATCGGTGGTGTTGCTCGCACGTTTCTATAGCTTCTTCAGCGTGGACGTGGATTTAATTAAAATTCCTGTCGGCATTTGAGTAGGTATGTACTGGGTGTTTCAAAACTTGGGCAAAACTTCGGATTCAGTACGCTGAAATAGGAGAGAAGTTTATGTAAACATGTACCCGATGTGACTTTGTTTCCGATTTATAGAACTTTTTGCGCGATGCTTGTTATTTAATAATTTTCATGGAAAATAATTCATAGAGAATAATATCGTAGAGAAAATAATATTGTTTAATCCTCGACAGGCGTATGCGTATGTCGCAAGGTGTGAAACGGTAGAACAAGGTTGTCGCAGGTTGCTGAGTTCGAAAAAGCGGATCACGAGCCCCGAGTCGTTTCGGTTGTTTGTAATTTCGTGTGTACAACAAATTATCTTTACGTCTCAGCGTCCAGAATTTTTGAAACGCCCTGTACATACAAGTTACTTGCTTACCTGAAGATGCGAGAAGACGGTTGGATTAAGGTTTCAAACTGTCGGAGAGTGGACGTTAAGACGGGCGAAATATCATTTCGAGATGTATTTCCGGCATTTCCGCTGTCCCGGATGGCAAATCCGGCGGATCGCACGCGGAAATGGAGACGTCTCGTGAAAGCGTGCCTGGATTTCGAAGGGGGAGAGAGAAGAGGGCTGTCATTCGCTTTCACGGCATCTCTGTCTTCATTTCGTATCGCGGCGGCGCGATTTATGTGTAACTCGATATTCGATTCGGCTACGCGGTCGAATTTTCGAGGAGGATCGGGTTTAGCGGGTCGGACGATTCCGTGACGCGTTGAATTTCGCGGAGAAATCGACGTCGCGCGCTCTGGAATTTTCTACGTGTTTTCCATTTCGAACGATCCTGTTTCCAGGGGAAGTGTAATATGTCGGGCGATACGTTGCAACGCGTTGCGACAATAGAATGTGTGGGTAGGTCGAATTGAAATTAGGTATTTTTCGTTTCAAATAAGTAATAGTTAATGGGATAGTTTGAATATGGTAATGACGATTAGACAAGGAAAAATTGTAACTCTGAGACATAACAAAGATACTGACGCATGCGTAACAGACGTCGCTTGGGTTGTTCGGCCGATTGGGTGCTATCGGTCGGAAATTTCTGAAATTGGGAAGGAGAACGAAGCTATTTTAAGTATCGTGTATTCCCAAATATCGCATAGATCTTACAGCAAAGTTACTACACAGAGTACCATGCATATATGCAACAAAGGATCACGCAGCTCAAGTCCTTTGCATTCCAGAAACCAACTCATAATCCCATAATCCCTGTTTGAAGTATGCGTTCTCGTGGGTCTACCGCGCGTCAATCACCATGGAGAATCAGGGAACTTGATCTTCTCTGAGCGCTAATTAAGATATCGAATTCTCCTATTCGCGAAGAAACAGCAACTAGCAGAAACAATAAACTCACAAAATGCTTCGGTAACATTTTCTCAGTAATTAACAATTCTCCAATACCATAAAAAACTACTTGCTGTGCGCTTATCATATAGTAGAAAAATTCTTTTCCAACAATTCACACGATCCAAATATCTTCTCACGTCGAACCAGAATTTTCCTCTGGAAATTACTCGATCCAGGTGTTTCTCAATAATTAAACATTCCTTGACATCGTACAAGCTACTTGTTCTGCTTATATCACACGCAGCAGGGTTTCTTTTTCAACAAATTCACACGATCGAAATTTCGTCCCGCGTCGAATCGAGATTTTCCTCTGGAAATTACTCGATCGAGGGCGTTCTCGATAAATAAACCGGGAGGACCACCGCGAACTGACGTGCAATCGTCGGCGCGAACACGCTCCACTTTTCCGAAGTGGTCTCGATGATCGGCGGGCCACGCAGAGGAGGCCCGATCCTCGGAAGGATAAATATTCAAATATGGCCAGCGGACGCGTGGGAGCTCACCCACGCGTGGCCAGCTCTCTCACGCATCTATAATGTCCTACCAGTGTATCCGAGTGTACCTCGTGTTTTATGCGACAGAGACATCGTGCCCGATAAATTTCGGTACTTGGAACCGTTCGAGATCGAACGGTGGAATATCGGTGCGTTCATTGTGCATCATAGAAGAATCGTACGGTATCGCATCCTACGCAACGAATCTTCTTTTTGTTTTACACGAATTCACTTTGCTTCTTCCCTCCTAACGCACGAATTTAAGAGAGCAAACTTGGTGCTAGGTGTATTTAAATTTGCCTGAAAATTCTGAGTGAACGGAGCAGTCGAGGATATTGCTGTTCTTTGTTTCGTATCGAAGGTAGCGGAAAGTGGGTTTACTACGTCTCTATAGACTCGTCTTCTCTCTCGCAATCATAGAAATCGGGCACAGATATCGTTATCGATGGCCGAATCGAACCATACAGCATCGCGTGAAGGAGGAATTAAGCCATTAAGAATTTCTGCCGCCTTTGCACTCGGTCTTGTTGCTACAAAAAAGTTTGCAAATCGGGTCTCCTTCGAAATTTTTCAAAACTAACGTAGAGGTACACTGTACCATTTATTGCAACATTCTAATTTGTCCTAGCTGCATGCAGTTTTCAGTAAATATATTAGAATCAGTTGACTTTCGCTGGATACAAGAATTCTTCGTACGGTCCTGACAATGGTTTCAAGTACTTATCTGCTCGTATCTCTGTCAATTTTCGGGTCCCGGCAGCTAAAACATGTTTACTTTGACGTCTGACCGATTTTACGACCTCGCTATATCGTGGCCCCGACTATATTTTCTGTTTCACTTCGGCGAACAAGTTTATGGAGTCCCATAGATCTGCTCAATTTTCGGGTCCCGGCAGCTAAAACATGTTTACTTTGACGTCTGACCGATTTTACGACCTCGCTATATCGTGGCCCCGGCTATATTTTCTGTTTCACTTCGGCGAACAAATTTATGGAGTCCCATAGATCTGCTTTTTGTCTTCGTTAATTATTTACCAAGTTACTTCTCAGTCGCCAATCTCTAGAATGAAAATTGGAAATCTTTCGCTTGTCACTTATGCGACACGATACACGCAGCCAGCCAATGTCTTTCGCCAAATTAAAAAAAAAAACATTCCACGTCAGTTTCCTTCTATTCACTCCTCGTTGCACAACCCGGCGAGATATCTCCATCGAGTCGGCGAGACGCGTTTTCACATGGGCGACGGTAAAATTTCACGGGAAATGGGACGGTTTCTATAATTACCGGGCGCGGAAAGGCTTGAGTGACCGGCGCATTCTTCCGTGTTCCCGAAAATCTATTTCGGATTCGGCTGTGGCCGCCGTCGGCCACAGCAGCATCCAGCCGGCGTGGAATGTAATTACCGGCTGAATCATATGGATACGCGGGCCGTATAACCCGAACGAATGAATCCCGCGGGGGTTGAGTTAGGGGCGTGCGACGTGAGTCATTGCGCCGTTGACAGAGTCCGCCGTGTGCATGGACCGAGCTGCAAAATGGCCTTTCAGAGCGGCCCGCAAGAAACGTCTAATCTTCCGTTTCCCCTTTATTAATAGACCTCGTCCAGGTTTATTAATAGCAGCGTCCCCCCTGATTGATCTCGCGCGTTACTTTTAGCGCGAGTTACGCGTGCGCGTGCATTCGCGATGCTGGTATTAAGCGCGTAATAATGAGCGCATCGTCGCTCGAATTAATGGGGCTGGATTGCCTACGCTTCTTCTTTTCTCTCCTCCTCCTTCCCCTTTTGCCTCCTTCTTCTTCGTCCTTTTCCACGATTAATCGAGGTTGTATTTTTGGAGCGGTGGAACGCAGAAATCTGAATATTATGGAGATTCGGTCGACATACTCTCGCTGTTATTGGAAAATCGATGGGAAAAATTCTTGCGTTGACCTAAGCTGAACGAACATGGATTCTTTTCAGTTTTTGAATTATTTAGGAAAATAGGGAAACGGTGGTTTTGAAAATCTGTTTTCACTGGAAAGAGGCAACTCTGAAAATTTATAAAAATTCAACTATTATTTTATAAGAAATAATTTGCGAAAATTTGAAATTCATATTAAACACATTTTTCAACCTTCCACCAGTACTCCTCTTCCCGGTGAAAAATACGAGAAAAGGAGAAAAATTTCCCATCTCCAGAAATTCCAGCTTTAATTTAACCAACTGCGAAACATACTAATCCGGCCATAAATTGAACACAGAACCGCTCGTCCCGCGTAGCTCGTTTCTATTAATTCGCGGTTCCAGCACACGGGGCGTATGCATTCGTCTCGGTCTTTTGCGGCTCTGGCAAGATTAAATATCGTCGCATCGGTCCGCGCCGCGGCGATCAAATGAAACCGCGGGGCTGATTAATCGCGCGTCCAAGAAAGTCGCATCAGCGAATTCCGCATAGACAAGGAACAAGTGTTTACAGGGACGACGAGTGCCGCGTTTATTCGCTCCTTTTTTACCAACGAAACGATCGGGCTTTGATCTCGCGCTTAGGTAACACAGAGACCGATGGTTCATTTCGAAACAGTATACGGAGGTCTTGTTAATCCGCTCGCTGCCTCTGTGTGTTTATCGATGAAGAGAGAGCAATATCTCTCTCTCTCTCTCTTCCGTTTTCTGCGTAACTCGGATATGTTTGCGCGTTGCCCGTGGACAAATGGGTCGATACTTTTGCACGAGAGGGTAGTTTTGCTGCTTTTAATGCGGAAATCGTATTTACTTGGCTGACGGGAGCGACAGGTGCTGAGGGGGACTTCTCTTTGGAATACCGTTAGTTTGAATACTTGGACGGTGTATCTTTCGATAATACTTGGACGATGTGATATTTTCTTTCTTCTTGTTTTACTTCATGGTTGAATATTTTCGTCAGAAATTGTCGGAGAGATGATTTTTATTCATAGTATTATAGTGTATTAATGGAATTGTTGGATCATGTGTCTCTCTACTTTGAGGATTTTTTCTTTTTTATTTTGCGGTTGAATCTTTTGGTTAGAAATTTGTGAGAGTATAGGGTAGGCACCCTTTGGTAAAACGTGTAATGTAAGTTAAGCAATTGCACAATATTAGGACATCCAGGGAAATCAGAAAATCCAAGCAAAATAAGTAGGAAAAACTTGTGGAATTAGAAGGCATTTTGGTTTTTTTTTTTATCAAATTTGAAGGTTCGTTGGAAATACCGATCTAAATTATAAATTTCGACGCGAACTTACACGGGATGACCTAATATTTAAATTAGAAGCTCGATTTTTTCTTCGACTCGAAGAAGGGTCTAAAGTTCTCTGATGACGCGATCGTAAAACAGGCTAACTCTCCTAAACTTCTTTATTTCCTAAAAAAACAGCACTCTTGAAAATCGTCTTGCGATAAGATCCCTACTCTGAGAAACTTATCTATTAAAAAGAAGAGCAAAATGTTAACGAATGGAAGGAAAGGGGTGAAACTTTGGCCAAACTTTCGAAGGTGATAGGGTCCTAAAAATCACGAGGATGACAAAAAATCATGCTATCGTGGAAAAACGAAGGAGGAGGAACACGGTCTAAGAAGAAACTTTCGAGCATCGAATATTAATGGTTGGAAAATTTATACGTCGAGGAAGTTCGCGTTACCGTGCTCTTTTAATTCCGCCATGAATAAAAAGTACT
>NW_017100322.1:75889-78684 GCF_001263275.1 Habropoda laboriosa | reverse complement strand
CGCGAGACATCGAAGGTCGTGGCTTGGGAAGGAAGTCGTTGGCAGACGAACCAAGGGGACAGAGAATAGTTGATTCGAGAAACTTGGTCAAGAAGTTTCTTTACCCGTGAAACGTCCACCGTTCGTTTTTACGAGGAGATGGAATTTAACGAAAGGAATCGGCCAATGAAACAATTTGGCCGCGGATCTCTCTCCATTTCGTGGCTGTCGTTGATTCAAGAGGAACTTTTGCTACACCGATGAATCCTGTAGATGTACTTTTTTCAATAGTACCACGTCGAATGGAAGAGGAGAGAAACTTCCCGTCGATCTGCACATTTTCGGATATTTTTGTAATAGATATTGGAATAAATGTATAACGAAGGAAGAAGAAAATCGGTGGACTAAAAATTCTGAGTGAGTTATACAAAAATCGTAAATGAAACGTCATTTTTAGGTCTCCTTTGACATTTTTTTACAAAGAAAGCATAAGACTTTCAGTATCGATTTTTTGCACACACGTTTATTCGTGTTTTAGGGACGTCGCCAATTTTTTTAAAGCGAAAATAATCAAAATTGACTGAATTATAAATTATTTAGTACGCTCCCGTAAAAAATCTAAATCTTTTCTTATCAGAAAAAATTCAATTACAGCCACGTCGATGAAAACTAATTAGTCATCTTAAATCCATGGAAAGTCTAGACTACCTCCACAATATTCTTTGTCGCAAAAACTTCGATTACATCCACGTCGATGAAAAATAATTAAAATCACCTTCAACTGCGCTACAAAAAATCGTACCAATTTACAACGATAAGAAATTCTCGAAAAATCCTCGACGTTATAAAACCACCGTCTCCGTGTGACGGTTAAAAATGAAGATGCCCAGGAGGGAAAGGTTAATCATATTTGCGAAGGACGGGAACGGCGGCCGGTTTTGCGTAAACGTGGCCGCTAACTCTGTGGCTCGTAACGCGTACGATATACGGCGGTCGACCTCTCGTAGATCATTCACGGCGACGTCGTTTGCGTAATTCCGTAACACCGACGCGGAAAGCGATGGATCGCTCGAACAGAACCAGTTCCTGCACATTTTTCCGCGTGTCGATCTTTACGCGCCGCTTGCGCCATCGTGTTGTGTCGTTGCACCGGTACGGCACGGGTAGCGAGAGAGCCACGGGATCGTGTAATTTTCGTGTGGGCCCAATAGAATCGCGTAGACGGTGAACCGTCGCGTCGTGTCGGTTCCCGCTTTCGTAATTCGTAACCAGCACGCGAGACGATAAACGCACTTTTTATCGTCCGCGGCCATTGTTTGCCGCGGTAATTCGCCGCTGCTGGAATGGAAGCAGGATATACCGGTGGATGGTTCGCGAGTGAGTCATTCGAAGAGCGTTTCTGTGAATGGGAAAGAGGAATTGGTTGTTGCGTTTAACCCTTTCGCTGGATAATTACTTTTCTGTTATTTTTATTTATCCAGACGAACTATTTTAATTTTCCAGGAATTTTGTCAAGTGTCTCGCAGTGAAGGAGAATAAATTTTGATCGTGCACAGTGGTTGAAAAATTAAAGTACCATTTTTCTCAAGGTGTGAGAATTTTCTCAAATTTAATTCTGCTATTTTTATTATTTATCGAGACGAACTATTTTAATTTTCCAGGAATTTTGTCAAGTGTCTCGCAGTGAAGGAGAATAAATTTCGATGGTGCACAGTGGTTGAAAAATTAAAGTACCATTTTTCTCAAGGTGTGAGAATTTTCTCAAATTTAATTTTGTTGTTTTTATTATTTATTGAAATGATCTATTTCAATTTTGGAGGAATTTTGTGAATTGTCTCGCAGTGAAGGAGAATAAATTTCGATGGTGCACAGTGGTTGAAAAATTAAAGTACCATTTTTCTCAAGGTGTGAGAATTTTCTCAAATTTAATTCTATTTTTGTAGAAAAAACGATCATTGTGCATATTTTGATACGAAAATGGTTAAGAGTGAGATTTTTGGACATTGATAATATCTAGTGGAAATTGTACAACACTATTTGAATGTTAATGCAAAGAAGATTGATACGGTTGAATATTGATAGAATGGTAATGAGAATAGATTGAATGAGCTAATTGGAAAATTTATGTGTAACCATTTAGTGGGTGAATATTAATGCATCGATATTGAATATTTGTAATCGGTACACGTACATGATTACTTCGTCCCCTGTAATCATTCTATTTCCTACAATAAAATTCGGCACGAAACTTAAATGAATTATTCTGACAAAAATATTTTAGACATTATACCAGCAGTACTGATAAACGTAACAAAAACTGTTTTCCATTAAAAAAGAATTAATAGCGAGAACTTGTCTATTTTTAAAATGAAAGATATTAAAGGTTCCACCTTATTACCTTTACGTTAAAAAAATATCCAAAATTCGACCTAAATTTCTATCGAGATACAACCTCGTGAGAGTGAATCGTGCAAACTCCAAAGTGGCGATTTCTATCGTGCAAACAAGAGGACCAGATGCACGCCTCCCGAGTGCTGTTCCCAATGGATCGTTGGTCATTTTGGAATTTTCATTTGAATGTAAACGATCGCGATAAACCCGGTTTCGGGTTCGAGCTCGTTCGTGGAACGGCGATTGAATCGCGAATGGATCGAGGGAGAATAAAATCGAAAGTCACGAAGGGAAAGGAGAACCGCGGCAGAGAAAGGAGGATTCGTGAGTGGCGTATCCGCCGGAAGTAGTTATCGCTCGTGGCTTGCCGAGTGTTTTTCCAACCGTTCCGCTCTTCTTCGCGATATTATACGGCTCCTCGTCTC
>NW_017100322.1:71229-75859 GCF_001263275.1 Habropoda laboriosa | reverse complement strand
GTCGTTGAAAAATCTTCCGCGTGCATCTGCACATCTTTAGACGACTTTTTCAAGCCTGCATTTCTCTTGCACCGAAAATTTCGTGCGGACTTTTTTGCGTCGGTATTCAGTCTTCTGTCAGACTTTCTGTCCATTTCGAACTCTACCTATTTTCTTACGAAAGATAGCAGGAATTCTGTTTTCTAGAGAAATCAGGAATATAGAAATAAAACTCCTGTTACCTTTTGTGACATTCGATAGGAAAATTAGCTGAATTCGTTCCACCAATTTTATTTTCCCAAAATTTCCATATTCTCGACTTGTCCAAAAAATAAAATTCCTATTACTTTCAAATTCGTTCGATCAATTTTCTCACAGAAGGTAATAGGAATTTTATTTTTCAAACAAGTCAAGAACGTGGAAATTTTGGAAAATTACAATTTCCATGACCTTCTGCAAGAAAATCGGTAGAATTCGAAATCGCCTAGCCTACTAATTCCAAGCTTTTTAATCTACCATCAATCTGTTACACTAGGCTACCGAAAGAAAATATTCACGTCTGCGGGCAGGTAACGATGGTAATTCATTTTGGAGAAAGGCAGTTGCATATTTCGCGAAGTTTCATTCTGGTCAGTAGGTATGGTATTTACGAGAGATACACACACGTGGGGTAATTATAAATTTACCGATTACCATCTCGAGCGTTTTAGGAAAGTAAACGTGTGTTGCATCGGTGATTAATGTTCGTTTTACTAGGATGAATTTAGAATTGCAAATATGAACGTCGGTGTAAAAAAGGAGACGAAGAAAAAGGACGATCTTCGTTGGTAGCCGGAGGTGGTTATCCGGAATAGAGAAAGGTGGAGGCGGGAGGATACTTTCTTTCGCACGAGCCATCAACTTTTACGTTCGAGCTTCTATTCCCTCCCCCGGTGTCGAGGAATAGCCGATGGAATTACGGGTTTGCAAAATTTTACGCGCGTTCATAAATATCACGCTCGTTTCATGTACAATGGGCAAGAACGTTTGCGGGAATGCCTCGTAAACGATACCGCGTTCAGGTATCCCGGAAACAAATAGCAAAATAGAATTTTCAATCGACTGAAATAAAGAAATGAAACTGTACTCTTCCCTTCGGGACGAGATCTTGCGATGCGAACAACTCTTTCGATTGTGTCTCCGAGGAAAGGAAGAAATTCAGTTGTCGTTCGACGAGTTTAAGATTCGAGATTCAGAAATTTATGAAATTTGTTAAGATTGAAATTTCAAGTCTAAGAGAGAGGAGTCAAGAATTCTGTGGCGACCGCCACGGGGGGCCACGCACTTAGGCCTGGCGACTCTTGGCCCTCGAGGCGAAGAATCGAGAGATGTTTTTCCAAACATCTCCGAGTTTCTTCGTCCTCGAAGACAAGAGTATTGCGCCCCCACTTCCTGGGACTTTCCCAGGGAAAAGGGGCTACTTAAGGGAGCCCCGAAAAAGTCACCAGGCCTTTTGGTCGTGGACCTTCTCTGCACGCGCATCATGTAGTTGACATTCTTCACTTGGCGAGTAATCATTTGCACCACGTCACTTCCAAAATTCTAAGTTTTCCCTTCAACTGTGGAATTGTTCAGAAGAGTCTTTTTAAGGATATTAAAGAATTAACAATTCAACATAAAATTACAGTTCTCGTCATTTTTATCTCGTAAATATCATTACTGGAAAATATTGCAACCGAGTTCAATTTGACTCACAGAAGCATGCAAGGAACATAACGTTCCATCAAAGATCAGTGATACCAGATCGTTTAGATCACCGATGTCTCAAGATTCTGTCTCGACGTGAAGTTCGACTCTCGACACAAATCTCAGACAAATCCCTCTCGATCTGTATCCGTGCACCCATTCAGCCGTAGATAACGAAACATTTTTTATATCGAACACCTGACACAAATCACGATCTTACGTATCGATACAAAATCTCCACTTGTACCCCGCCTTTTACAAGCCACCGCATACACCTGAAACATCACGAAACACATTCCGAAAGGATCGGTATTAGGCAGCATTGAAAGGTGGCATCTCCAGCTCCCACGAAACACACAGTAGCGTTCCTCTCCAGCCACTTGTTTCACGTTCGAGTCCCTTTCTTCCACGTCGACCGCGGAGACTTTTGACCCAGAACGGAGAAGTAGCCGCGGAACGTCTCTAGTACGAGGAAGCGGTAAATATAACGCCGTTTCAGCGGCGCGTGAACGGCCCGCGAAGACACGAGGGCAGAAATAGTGCGGCACAGGTGCCGTGGGAAGCGTTTCCTACGGGGGATGTTGCTCCTCTTGGTCAGGTTTCTTCCGGTTCGTGATCGGTCGTGTGCTGCGACCTCTTTCCAACTTGCTCGATTCGCCTTCCTTCAGCGCGGCGGAATCAATTGAAATTTCTCGTGATCAGCCTCGGAACCTTTGCACTCCTCGCTCGATCACGCTCCTTTCGACGGTCAGCTCTTCGTTTCGATGCCGTGCAAAGACTCGGTTCACGCCGTCTATGTATATCGTGTGATTTATGGGGTGGCACGTTGTGGAAATTGAGATTGCTCGCGCTCCTAATGCTAGTGTTTTAGACAAGATGGATCGAATAGACGTTTCTGGGGAATTGGATGATTGCGAAGTGCATTGTGAAAAGTTGCTTTAACCCCTCGACGCTCGCGTTTTTCTCGAAAAGGTTCAATTTGATACTTTTTCTGATATTTCCTAGGCGTACCTATAGAAATAAGTTTTCTGTTTATTTGTAATGCTGCAGCTTACATTTTTGCTGTAAAATAGAAAGTGGAAGAAAATAATGACACAAAATTGCACTTCTTCGAGGATTAGTTAATTGCGTCAGTTAATCAGAGTTGAAATGATGAGTTGTTTGGAAAATCTATGTTTCCGTGAAATTCGGATTTTGACTGAATTTTTTAAGAAGGTGCAAAAGTGTTTTAACAGAGATACGTCGTGACTGAAAATGAAGGGAACACTTTCGCATTGGTCACCAAGTTACTATTAACGATACAATAACACAGAGTACATCGTTTGGCGGCAAGACTCTCAAGGTTCGAAGTTTCAAATTTCGGGAAATCTGTTTGATACTTGCATCGCCAAGGGAGAAATTGCAGCGAAATAGAGGTAGTTATTTCACAGTAAACAGACGAAAGTGTTTCCATCATTTCGAATCACGGTGTATTCTAATGGTTCCGTGAAACGGTCTCTCAGGTACGTTTCACAAATTGTTTCACGGGTATTTTACATCTATTACTTGGAGTGTAGCACCTAATCTTTCACTCGAACCTAATTTCCATTGCGGAGAATCTGTTATCTCCGCTTGTATCGCTATCACCTACCAGCTTCTCAACATTATCGACTTTCTAATCAGCTATTCACCAACGAGAGCTTTTACTTTCCCGTTTAAGTATCGATAAAATGGAAAGAGAAAGAAACTGCGCGGGGAGAAAAAATTGTTCGAACTCGCAGTTTTTCAGATTTGTAAAAGTGTTCGTTACGGAGAATGTGGGAAGAAAGTTTGGCGGCGTTAAATGTCACGAACGTCGAAGCGCGAAGACGAGAAGAAGAAGACAAGGATGCGCTGTTTACGCTGCACGACCGCGGCTTTCTGCTCGCCTCCCTTTTTTCCCCCGGCTCGTGGCTGCTCGCTTCCGCTCGCAAATCCTCGGACGGACGCATTTGGAGCTCTTGGCAGCCGCTCAGACGTCTGCGATGAAATATCTAGCACGGCTGACTTTGATCTTCCGTCGCGCGCTCCAAACGACCTGGAAGTCCTGGATGCAGGCGCGCGCGCGCGAGAACGTCGCGGGACAACGCGCATAGACATTCCTCCGGAACCAGGAAGTCTATTAGTAGTATGAGCACGAACCATTGATTCCTTGTCCTGTCTGAAGCATTTGCTTCATTAATGGATGAATTTAGATCGCCATCTTGGTTCTCAGATATTTCTGCAATGCGATTTGGAGGGGGTTTGGCGAAAATTCATTGTGAAGAATTTGGGGGACGAAGATTTGTCAAAAATGAATCGCGGAGAATTCGAGGGAAGGAAATTTATCGTAGGAGAATTTGGGGGATGGGAATTTGTCAGAAATTAGTCACGGGAGAATATTGAGAAAGAAAATTAATCTTGGAAGAAAGTACGGGCACGGAGATATTTCATTGAATCATTGGAAATTTATATTTGAATGCATCGTATATTTCGACGAATTTTATCGAAGATAATGAGAGCAGAATTCTTCATTCTCGACCATCTGGCTCTCCCGACTAGCCTAAATTAGCTAGGAACGTTTCGCGAATAAGATGTAGGCATTCGATAGCTGGCATTGAACGAATCGATGCGAGTTTCGCGCGTTTCGAGCTTGCATTCCTATTGAATACTGTGTCATGTGCCGGCAGTGTTTGGTATTCGTTCGAAAAACAGCTTGAAAACAATTTGTCCTGCACAACGTTTCGAGATTAAACGCGTCTAATTTCACACCCACGCAGTATTGTTTAAAAGAATATTTTCACAAGTGTTGACCCATTTCTGTACAAAATAACATAGACAGAGGTCACACGAAGTATTGACGCTCAAAAATTAAAAAACGAAAATTTTCGTAAGATGAGAAATTCAAGTAAAAATACCTCAAAAATAA
>NW_017100322.1:67608-71141 GCF_001263275.1 Habropoda laboriosa | reverse complement strand
GCCTATTACCAGATAAAAAAAGATTTAGCTGTTTCGCGAAATTTCCCAATAAACTGGAAAGCAAGGAGGAAACGGTACACTGAAAGCACCCACAAATTCCACTCCTCTCGCCCCAACATCTAAATCCTCCCCACTCCCGCATTCCTTCAGCCTCGAAAATTACAATAACAATTTCGTTCCGCAAATTACGCTGTCACCCATCCAACCAAGAACCAGGCATTTTAATGTAACGCGTGCATACCAACGGTTGACTGGTTCTCGTGTCGCTCGTTCCGCGTCACGCATACTAAACCGAGGCAATTACCCAAAATTGCTGACAGGTCCAGGGCTACAAGGAGGAGGCGCGCGACCACTCGACAGCTGCTCCCATACGGAATCGCGGTCGAAATCTCTCGCTTGACCCCCTTCCTTTCCTTCCTTCCTTGCTTGCTTCCATCGTCTTCCTCTTCGTCTTATTCACCTACTCGAGAGTCGCATTCCCGCGTGTGGAAGGGCTGAATCACACACCCTCCTGTGAAATTCTAAATACGCCCGTTTTCCTGAAAGTCTATTACGAACCGCTTGGAATCATACAGCACGGTATTCGCCCCTTTAGAACACCATTTTCTCGTGGCCAGTGAACTCGGGGATCCTGCACGCTTTTAGGTTGGTCCACTCGTTAGCGACGCGAGTAAAACCGTTGTTTGATGGTTTTTACAGGAGAGAGAAAGAGAGAGAGAGAGTTTCGCGCCACGCGGTATCTCCAGCTGATTTACGACGTTCGGGACATCGTGGCATTTTATGTTCGCGCGTTACTTTAATAAGACCCTTCCAATGGTGTTCTTGCGACCCTCTCGTTACGGTTGCCACAGTGTCGAGGACTTGTGGAGTAATGGGGTGTTCGCTGTTATCTGAAATTCATGGGTTTCGATGGAAATTCCGTGGGTCGTTTCGTTTTGACGGTGTGCGTCGTGGTGGTAGATGGTGTTTCGAGGAGGTGTGTAATAAGAGTGACTTGGTAATAAGTAGTTGGTAGATAATAAGGCTGCGAGAGGGAATTTGGGTAGAATTGGAAGTTTATCGTGTTAATTACTGGTAATAGTGACACTTGGGCATTAATTGTCATATTTCTGAATGAGAGGAAGATAGTGTTTATTGTAGAAAGAATTAAGAGGAGTCAGACAATACTTGTTTAAATACTTAACAATTTTTCCACTTTGTTCTTCATTCACGATTACAATTTCAAAAATTCGAAGATCGAAGTAAAAATCACAAAAATTAATTTTTATATAAATGGACCTCAAATCATATTTGAAAAAATTCCCTGACAAGTTTCACTCGTTCCAAAGTCACAAAAGAACGTCCCTAAAAAATTCCACTCAATTATGTCTCCAAAGTAAAAAATTTGAAGATTAAAAAGACGGTAAAAATCACAAAAATTTATTTCCACATAAATGGACCTCGAGTCATACTTGAAAAAATTCCCCAATAAATCTCACTCGTTCCAAAGTCACAAAAAAACGCCCCAAAATAATTCCGCTCAAAGATCCCCCGAAAATCCAAGCTCCATCGTTCGCCAGCACTTCCACGTCGTTTCAATTACTCAAGAGGAGGTCACCCAGCCACTATGACACGAATCGGATGATACGGCTCAGTTTCACGGCCGAATTAACGCTCGTCCCTCCCTTAAAGGGCGAACGAGGCCGTAAAACAACGGCCACGGCTACCGGATAGCAATAAACGTGTGGATATTCTCGCGTCTCGTCGCGACTTGTCGGTAGCATTATCATTAACGCTGGCGACAGCTTTGAGCTTCACCGAGGATATGTCTCGCTAACACGACCAGAGAGGGAAGGGGGATAACAGATAATATTAATCCGACTGGCAGAGACGTTTTATGCGAATCGAGCCTGTTTCATTTTAAGCACGGTGCACCGTGTTTTAACGGTGCTCTCGCCGAACAGGCTGTAAAGCTTGCGCGGCTATTGGTACAAGCTGAACGAAAATGGCACCGCGAGATACCGAGGAAATATTGCCGGTGCTAGCAGTCGCTTTTACTGGCTTGTTGAAGCTGGTGTCGTATGGGAAACACCGTGGATGTAATATAATTCGGTGGTCTCCGACACGTGTAGGAAATTCGTCGTTTTCTCTTCTTCGTTTCTCTCTGATCTTGGGTGAGAATCGTGCGCGTAGGGCTGCTTCGGTTTGTGAATGAGAAAATGGTAAGAATGAAAGGGAGACGCGAATTTTTTACTATCGATAGATGTAATTTTGAAGAAATGGTTGAAAATTTTGCTATTCTCTTTTTATTCAATCAGAATTTTTTACATTCATGTGTGCGTAAGAGATAGGGTTGGGTTTATGAATGAGAAAGCGAATTTTTTTACTATTAGATACTTTTTAAAAAACACTTGAAAATTTTGATATTCTTTTTTTATCGAATTTGGTAACTGTGCGTGTAACAGAATGTTTCCTTTGTTTCAGGTAAGAGGGAGAAATTGACGGGTGTCTTTCGTACGTTTGCTTCTATGGAGATTGATCAATTTGTAAGTACTTGCGTGTCTCGCGACCTCGATATTATATTCATAATTTAGGGACGTGTCAAGGATCTATTGACGTTAGTTACTTATAGTTCGCGACAAACGCAAAAGTGTCCAACGAAAAAGATATTGTTCTCGCGAAACAGTGCTATTACTCAGATTCTATTTCCGCGAAAAAGGAGAGTTGAGCTTGTTACTGGCGCATAAGCCTCGAGGATAAGGGAAGAAATTTCTTCACGATAGAGAGAGAGAGAGAGAGAAAGGGGAAAAGAAAGAGAGAGAAACGGAAGAGGAGAGAGAAGAAAGGGAGGAAATTGTGCAGGGACGTAGTACGTGAGATGAAACGAAGAGGAGTCGAAGAAAGTGGCGGTACGAAAATTTCATTCTGGTCGCCGCGAAACCTAATTTGTCCGCCGATGTTGCCTGGTGTTCCCGTCGTAAAAAATGCAACGGGAACGTCTGGTCGGTCGAAAATCATGGCGAGGCGAGAGAGTGGCCACCAAGAAGACGAGTTATTTCGCCACCGAACGTTCTCCTGGTTGTAACTTAAACCGCGGTGGTCGGAGAGCTTCTTTGATGAGGCCACGGGAAGAAAATAAGAGTTGGGAAAAAAATGCTTGCCAGATGACGGTGGCAGCGTTGCTGGTTAGATAAAAAGATTGCTGATTGGCGAGCGTAGTTGCACGGTATAATGAGTCGCTGACTCTCTCTGCGAACTATTTTTCGGGGGTTCAGTGAACCGATGGAAGAAGAATTAATAATATACTATTTAAAGTAGATCTCGTACTGTTTTGGTGTCTAAGGCTCCTGACAGACGCTTAAAAATGAACAATTGTCCTTTAAATATTTATGTCTTCTGAACTCTAATTATGTCCTCGTTTCACCTGTGACAGATTTAGAGACGCGGTAACGAAATTAAATTTAAAATCGGTTCGAAATAATGAGGATCTCTTGTATAAAATTTCGCCAGGTTTGTAGGATAAACGTCGAAATGAATTAACATCGAGACAGTTC
>NW_017100322.1:43148-67569 GCF_001263275.1 Habropoda laboriosa | reverse complement strand
TCTTCTTTGGAACCCGTGGGGCAATTTAATTTCTCGGAAGTTCCGCTTAATCAGTGTCGTGTAACGCGAGAGCTCGCGATTCAATTAACAAAGGAAAAAGATAAAACGTCTTTTCCTGTTCATTTTGCATTGCATAATCTGCGACAGCGAAGCGGCGCGACCAGCGGTAACGGTACACCCTCGGTGCATATTTCTCGAACGAAGCCGGTGTCAGATGCTGGTGCATTAGCAGCTTCAGATCTCGTCTCTGCGAGTGTAACACAATATCCGACTCTAAAACAACCACAACTTCCAACTTGGCTGTTGCGAGCCCGAGCTTCTGCCTAACGAGAAGCCTGCGTGGAATTATCATTGTTGACACTTGGCTTGACGAAAGTTTAGCTTCGTGAAATCGTCGCGTCGTAAATAATAGCGGCCGGACTAAAATCTGGGTTAACTCCGGTCGAAGTAATTCGGATACGTAGAGCGTTTAAGTGGTCCTTTCTGCTGATCGAGAGAGGTTCTTCTCAGTCGTGTAAATTTGCGGAAAATATTCGGATGTATCGGGTCGTATTTTCAATGAGAAACGCAAGGAAATTCTATAGCGACGACATAATGGTCTTATCAAAAAAAATTCTGGAATGAGATGGCGCTTAATGGCGTTGGAAATTATGAAATGACCTGATATTTGAAGAATCTTTGGTATTCTTGGAAATTACGAAATGTGTCTTGAAGACACATGTAGAAGTCTTTTGGTAGCACTGTAGAAGAGTTTAAATGGGTAATTAAGACCTCGACGTCGTGAAAGTTAATTTCGAAGACCTCCACGAACCTTATCGTTTCACAGTTACGAGAACTTGCAGGGATTAGAGGTCCTACGGTCCAAATCAGATTACTCCAGTATCGCAGAACATCGAGCTCTATGATCACAGGACTCTTGGACAGTCCTAGTCATTGTGAAATTCGAAGTTCCAGAATCTCTCTACGATTACGAGATCACGATACTCCAGATGTCATCTCAAAAATTCCAATATCGTGAAATTCGAGATCGATCTCTTCTTATTTCGACATTTCGCTGTTTACATTTAGCCTATTCGCGAGCGTTGCACAATAAACTTTGCGGCCGCTGGTAAGTTCGGATTTCCATTTTCTGTCTTAATTTTGAAACGGATCGCTTGCCCGCCGACTCGCGCGGTCAGATTTTTTTTCAACCGCGGTTATTTATTCACGCGGAACTAAAGAACAGAATCAGGATGTTATATTGTCTTGCTTGCGTAACCGCGTGGCTCGGCGGTTGCGTCACAATCGGCCGGAGGAAGAATTACGGAAACGGTGTAATTTACCCGATGCTTCGCGGGGGTTGGAACATTGTTCGCGTTCGTTTCTCTCGTCGGTTGTTGCTTCAGACGGTGGATTCCCGTATCTGCGTCGACAGACTACGTTTCCGTCGCTTGAATTCCGGCATGCCGACACTTGGAGAGCGCAATATTCGCGACGTGATATTAAGAGAACGCGTGGAACGTCGGCGATATTATGTTTCTGTTTCTGTGCTGTGTAATAGCTGCACGAAGAAAAATCGCCAATTTTGAGAATGCTGTTAGGCGTAGAAATTAATTCTTCCTGATTGGATTCACACGATTGATTCGAAGCGGCAGAGTTTCGCAAGCTGCCAGAAAAATGGCGAAAGGTCACGAACAGTGATAGAAATTTGTTATTTTTTAATGAAACTTTGATTGCATTCAAAAATCGGAGAGACTTCATTTCTATGTTTAATAATTATCGAAAGCTGTTCAAATTGTAATTTGCAAAATACGCAGTGGTCCGTTTTAACTGGAAAGGGTGGAATATCTCACGAGAGATTGAAGTTTTGAAAAAAGTGTGAAATTTGCAAGAATTTTTTCAACAAACGCTATAATATTAGAAATAGAAAAATACAGCGTTCCATTTTAAAAAATTGCTCCACTATTACACCAAATATGTCAAGTTCCTTCAGATTTTGAACTTACGCTACTTTCACAATCACTGAACATCCTCTCGCGCAAAGAATCACCACGATCCAAAGAACTCTGTACGAATTTCAAAATTTCTTCATCCTTTCATCCCCAGCTCCGCCGTATAACTCGATATTTCAGCTTTCCTCGTGTTCTTAAAACGCCAACTTCATCCTCTTACACGATTTACCTTTCGCTCAAAGGCGAACAGTTGACAAACTTTTTTCTCGCTGTGGGCTTATTAAATCGCCGCGTAAAGCCGCCGTTGGAGCTCGGTGTTTCTTCACAAAGCGGGGCCAGGTTGGCCCAGAGAGACGACCGGCTACGTGGATTCTTACCGCTAATGCACGTTTTGTGCGAATTCACCGTCTCCTGGGTTTCCTTGGAGGAACATCCCGAGCGTGGGGAGAGGCAAATGCTTTACGGGACGTCGAATGGATCGCGCGATAAAACGGCGCACGTTAAAATGCCCCCCGGCTTCCACTTTCGTTCCGCAGAGGTTGCCTCTCTCCTTCTTCAACTTCCTGTCGGCTGTTTCGCGGCAAATTCTCGCGGTTTTCGAGGGACAATCCCTCGCGATTCGATTCTTTCTCGCCACGGGCGATATTTTTGTTCGATTGCTTTGACGACGCAGTCTGGAGAGAGCAAATTGTTCCAACCATTCCAATTTTATTGCTTATTCGACTTGCTCTGGGAAATAAAATTGTTCGAAGCTGTTCGTTACTAATGGAACTGTTGAAACAGATTCTTCGAACTTTGATTGACACTGAAGTGAGATTAGACTTAACTTACGGCTTTTAAAAAGAATCGATCGGGTATCTGTTGCTCACAGATCGTAGTAATTCGCTAGATTTTTTCTCAGAGCTACGAGTTTGATTTATAAAGCAAGCAGTCTCGTTACTTTTCCAACAGAAACCACGTGTACTTTTTTGAAATTCTTTAATTTGGTGATATATTGGCAATTGGTTATCCCGAAGCAAAATGTTTAACAGCAATGATTGGACGGTGGAGCGTAGCGTAGCACAGCTTCATAACGTTTCCAAGTTCCTGTCGATTTTAATTAAGGCGACTTCAACCGGGTTCACATTTGATCGCGGCGAGGATATTAAAAGAGGTAGAAAGGTGGGTCTGATGAAAATGCTTCAGGCGGTCTGTCAGCCGTCCCTGTAAAAGGATGGACGAGTTGTCTCTTCCCCTCTTTTCCGGGGGTTCTTTTTCTCGGGAACTTCTCTGAATGAATTTCTCGCGATCGCCTGCAACCACGCGAATCCCAGGATCTATGTAGATTGCATCTAGACTTAGAGACGTGTAAACAAGTGTATCTCCGTGTTACGCGAAAATCAAAAATCCTGTAGATTCCTGTCGAATTTTTTCCAACACACTTTTCCATTCTCTCCTTCTGTCTTTCATTAAACTATTTTTCACTTTCGGGACGAGCTTACTGTCAGATTTTTATAATTCCACAAAATATTGGGATCGAAGAATTTGAAAGCAATTTTTGCTCGCAGCGTACATTTTATCATTTTTCCCCCGTGAGTCACGTATTCCTTCGGCCTTTTGTGCGTTTGATTTTATTTCGTCAACGAACGCCAAGTTATGATCTCGACGTCGGAAGAGGCTGATGAACGTTCGTGATGGGAGATATCGACTGGTCGTGATTCGCTATTTTATTTATTTTGCAACTCGAACGTCGGAGCGTACCGCGTGCGAAACTAACATCTGCCCGCACGCAATGCAAATACCTCCGAGCGGTATTTTTGCGTTGCACGAACACCGTCGATCAATGGCTAAGAAAATGGGAAAGCTGGCTGCTATCTCAGATACACGGAATGAATATTCACCGGATGTATTCATATTTTATTGCACTTAATGTCGATGAAACAACGAATGAACCATCAAAGACACTTCGTAAAATATTTCGTTGAAACTTTCCCTGCAAAAATTGCACAATTCTCGTTTTTACGGAAAGAAAAATGAAATTGAACATTCCCGACAGAATGAAACTCCCACAAAATTGTACAACCCTTTTTCAACCGGGCACCCTTTTGCATAATTCTCACTTAAAAGATTGAAATATCCGGCTAAATCGTTGTTATTTCGCACATTTCCTGTCCGTGTTTGCCTCAAGCTTAGAATTTTCTTACCAGAAAACTACTAAAATTGGACGATAAAGTAGACAATCGTGGTTATCGACATAAGGGTTAAGAAAGATTTCAGCAGATAAAGTTAGACGAAACACCCTGTGCAATCTGCGATAAGTAATTTATTCAAGCTCAAACATCACGCACACATCACAGATAGATAATAATTCATAAACGAATAATTTCCAAGAAGAATAACTGTTCCTGTTTGCAAAGCAGTAAACACAGATATCCTCGTGGAGATAACTCTGGTTGATCGTAAAATTTGCTTAAATTTCCAGCGACAATCACGCGCACGCTTTGCCACACGTCTGTTCCGTGATATCATCGCTGTGACAGGGCGCGTGTTCACCGCGGAAAAAAGGCGATAAAGTCCGGCCGGGTGAATTGTTAAATTAATTAGAAGCCTCTTTGGTGAAACTCGCGTGTCGTGAAAATTCCTGTCCAGTGGTCGAGCGCAGCGGATCGATCCGTTTTTTCTTCCTTTCGTCTGTAGAATTTCTCTCTCTTTCTCTCTCTGGCGTCTGAAAAATAAAATCTCGCCGGATGATACGGACGGCGGTGTAGAAATAATGATGTCGCGTGAATCTGCGAACTGATTGAAACTTTCAGAATGCAAGTCGGTTTTTTGCCAATTATACCTTGACTGCTCGGTCCTTTTTTCCTCTCTTTGTCCGCTAACTACTATCGATTTTTCTCTCTCGAACGTGTACGCGTTAAACGTGTGTGTACTTTATTATTCGTTCGTTTCCACTGTTCCGTCGATGATTCGCATAATATTTGCTTTCGGATTGAAAATGAAAAATACGGTTAATATCGGGGAAATGTTGTTTGCATTTGTGAAATATTTATCAGCAAATACGAACGAATTCTCTCTCTCGTACTAGAATATTGGAAAATTACGTTAGTTCCTGTACGCGCGATAATAAATGATCGAATGCAATTTGTCCGTACCTTCGACATGACGAAAAAAATCGGTATCTTTTACGAGTAATCAGAGAGAGAGAGAGAGATTCACCGAGTGAAACTTATATTTTCAAACACACACTTATCCGAGGATAATTAATGAAACAAACGACAGACGTTGTACAGCGTAGGCACACACGATTCATCATTCAAAGAAACGAGTTCTTTCGCGAAATCAATCGAATGGTACGGTCGCGGATCTAATTACAGACATCCTGCGCGCTTCGCTCGCTTCTTAATTGATTAATGGAGGATCCTAGCGTCGGTACAGCCGTATCGTAGACGTTTTCAGAACGAACCCGGCATTTTAATTGAGATAAATACGTGTTAACCGTGCGCCCGGATCGCCACTTCCAAAGGCAGACGTAATTACAAACGACTGGTTCGGTTGAAGCGAGCGATAATATACAGGCTTTATCACGGGGAACGATCCGCGAATGATTATTATTAATTAGCCAGAACCTCGTAATTGCACGTTTCTACCGGCTGGAAATCCACTCGAAAGTATCCTCTCTCTCCTCTTCTCTTCTCTTTCTCCCTCTCTTGTTACGTTGAAATATATTTACCCTCGTCGGGGGCATTAATCATGGAAATAACTGTCCAAGGAGCTTGAAGCCGAGAAAACGAATCGTAGTCGCGATTGTGTGCTCGTCCGCCGGATCCTGTTCGAGAGGTAACGGGAAGAGGAATGGCAGGAAGGCTGGTTGCAGCAAAATACAATGTACCATTCGAATCGTTTGTTCGATGGTATTGTAATAAATGTTACTTGCTGCAATGTATCAGAGGTTGTGAAATGATTCGCGTCATTGTCGTGCAAACTACAAATGGTATTATGCGCGATTCTGCTCTGACTCAGGGGAACAGAATTTTTCGTCAATTCTCTTTCGATTATCTATTCGATGGTGTTACAATGATACCAATATCCGCAAATGGTGTTACATGAATTGTGGTCAATTCTATTCGAACCGTTTATTTGATAATTTTGTAACAACTGCAAATTGTATCTCAGGTGTAACTCGGGAGAATAGTCAATTTTGTTTGATCATTTTATTATAATTCTAAATTTAAAAAAAATTTTTAAACGCCGATGCGAAAATCTGCTGTAGCGAAAGGTATTTGAAAGCATTTCGTGACACGGTATACCTGGTAACTACACGGCTAAACGAAACTTCACAACACTCAGCTTCTCCATAAAAAAGTGTTTCCATCGAGCTTGTGAAAGAACGATTAATCATCGCCTCTAAATTAGGGAGAGCCACGGTCCTCTGGTAATGGAGAGTAGCTAATCGTCCGTGTCCAGCACAGTTTCAAGAGGATCAGGGATGAGATAGCGAAACTACGGGCTTCGAGTATCAGTCAGTCGGGTTAAACTTCTCAGGCTGTGAAGTCCCAGGTTGCCTAAAACCCGCGCATTAATCACCGCATTAGAAAGTTCTATCGAACGAACTTGGTTGCTCTGTCGTGAGGCTCTCAGCTTCTTCTTCTTCGCGCGAAACTTAAACTCGATTGCAACATTTAAACGGCCCAATAAAACTGAACACGTAAAGTAACTCACGTGATCACGATGAATCATAAACCGTTCATCCGGTGAAACGAATCAATCGAGAGAAACTCCGTCGTCAACGGCGAGATAAAGCGATATACTGTATATCGTTGCACAATCCCGGTGACAACGTCGAATCGTGAATTTTCTACAATGTGTATACATACATTAACGCGATCACGCGATCTCGTTTTATAGGTCGATGCATCCGGGGTAAAACGAAAGGCATTAATTCTACGATTGCGCGTAAAGTATACGCGGCTGTCGCGTTTATTCGTCCAACTTATTAATTTATGTCACGCAGCCGGGCGCCAGAACTTGAGTTACGGTTCGCTCGCACGAAAGCATAAAGCGATATCGGCCTCTCCTTGTCACACGCAGACGAAAAAGAAAAAAACATTGCACGTATATATATATATATAAATAAAGATCGTGTATCGTAATACGGGGAGAAACGCGAACGGATTCGCTGTTGCGTAATTCCAGCCGGAGAGCCTCGTCTTTCCGATATTCCCGCGGCGAGACAAGAGGCAACGAAAATAGTCAAGGTGTGGCCTGTGAAAATGAATTTTGCATTTTAACATCGATACACGCCGGTTATTTACCGGCTCCGATCCGTAAACGCACGGCCGTTTTCGCGCGTGTTGCACAACTGCGACAAATTACGCGCGCGTATGTTGCAATAAAAGAAATTCAGCAGGCGCGTTCGTGGAGATGGCTCCTCCGTCTCTCGCTGAATAACCGCGGCCCGATACTCGTGTACGTACGCGCTATACACACCGCTGTAACGACGCCGATACGTTACGGCGACAGAGAAGGGTGAATATCCTGCAAAGCGTATTCTCGGAATAATCGTTTGACCCGTCTACCGGGAGATACCTGTTTTCCAATAATTTAAGCCGTGCACCGTGTAATTTCCGATCGATCCCGCATGATTTTATTTTCATAGGGTAATTATGGCGGCTGGAACGGTGATTTAATAAGTTGCACATTCTTCCAATGGTCGTGATATTACACGTGTACGTGTTTTCTATTATTCGTTGTGCTTTGTACGTTATTTTTGTATGGAAGAATCGACGTATATTTCTGTAATATTGCATTGTGGAAATATCAGATTGATATGTTGTACCGAGTAGCAACAGTATCGATTATAGATCGTTCGAAATTTCGCGCCTGCGCGTTCTCCAATCCGCAGACGCGCAAGCTTAAGACTGCGCGCATGCGCGTAGTACGTATACGTCGTACGTTCCGCGAGAAAGATTTGCAAATGGGATTTGTGAAAATAAATAATTTCGCGTGTATTACTGTTGCGTTAACTCGTTGTTTGTGTTGTTGCTATTCGAATTATCGCGAGATTTGTTATTACTCGTAAAAGAATATTATCGTTGGATGGGTTAATATACGCTAACGTTAAGAACTATTTAGTCCTTAATATTACTACGTAATTTGTACTGCGCATGCGTGAACCGATAACTACGTCATAGCGTCATGTCTATCGAGTCTTGATCGCGTCGGTTTCGGTAATGATGCAATATTCGCGTAAACGTTCTAAAATTTCGTTTGTGCGGTATTAAATCGGTACAGTGAGTTAGTTTTAAGTATCTGGCGTGACAGTGTGGTGTGTTGTGTGTTGTGTGTGCATAATTGTAACGGCCAATGAACTCCATAGAGGCAAACGTAAGACACAACCCTGTTTATAGGTTATTCACTCCCGAATGGCAATCGTGCTAACGATAATTCTGTTTGCCTAGGGCTTCCAGCGTCCGCGGGCCCGATTCGCCGTTGAGCTCGGATCTGGCGCTTGATAAGCCTCGCCCCATACCATCACCCAGGTAAGCTACTTTGCGGTTGCAACCCTTTCTCGCCTTGTAAAAAGCCAATGAAAAAAAATTTCTCGACCCCGATTTCCCGAGTAATAAACTCAGAGGTTAATTGGAAAACTTGGCTGGGCAGCCTCGAAGGACTTTGTTTCTCACGGTCGAGGCTGTTCATCCTTCTGTAGGGCTTCGACCTACATTTACGAGGGATGCGGTAATGCGTATTAATTGAGACGATGCCTCGTGTAGAAGTTTCGTGCTTTCAAACCGTTCCGTGAGGTTCGTCGAGGTTGATGAGTTCGGGATAATATTGAGCTGTAGGAAATTTGTGTATTATACCGGGAGTTTTCTGCTCGAAGATTCTCGTCGTGCTTTAGAAGTATAGATAGAAGGAAAGTGTGTTTGAAGTTTTGTTAAAAAATATTCGAGCAGAAAATATACGACGCAACGTCATGATGGCGGCGCTGTATTTCAAGATGGCCGACATTGTCGTAAACATAAGAGTGATATCGATAAAGTGTCGCATTGTCGTTTGTTTTGGAATCCGTGTTGTTGTTACGCGTGTTCTCGTTGATGCTTCGAGTAACCTTCTTACCGTCGTGCTTAGCACATAGCGACAAAGTGTGATCGGCGAACAGGAGAATACAGAGAATACGAGAGCAGCATTGTCGAATTAATTGAATTACTCAAAACCCGGCTGGTTCTTCGTTAATTTAATTTCCCCGTGTTCGAAGTGTTAATAAACCGTAGTTCCCGAAGCATGCTCAGGAAGTTCTATTTTTACCCTCGCGCTGGTACGAGTTTCACCCTGTGCACGTCGAGATTCACCCCTCGATGGAGGAGCTTGACGTTCGATAAGCCTGGCAACACAATAAACCATTCGCCGTGCACACTGAAACGCCTATTTTATTTCCTCATCGACACGTGGTATTTCGAGCCCCAGAGCTCTGTCGACCACGACGTGAACCGAACCCCCGTGAACCCTTGCTCACCACCTGACTAAAGAGAGAGAAAGATATGTAGAATGAGTGAAAGAGTGAAAGAGTGAAAGAGAGAAAGAGAAAGAAGGATACACCCCATCGCGTTCCCCGGCTAAACCACTTATTATCGAGCATCCGCGTAGCTTTCCTTTGTTTTTCACTCTCCTTCTCGTGCTTTTTTTTTATTCACTCGCCAGCGTGTTTCACTTTGCCCCTGAGCACGACGATAGAGAAAGAGAAAGAGAGGGGGGGAAAAGTAGGAAAAAAAGAATTGCACGGCGGGAAGGTGAAAACGAGGAGACGACGCGGAGCTGCAAAGCGAGTCGTAATTAGAGAGCAACTGGTTCCGGCGTCTAATTAAAATATGTTGCTGATTTTCGATAGCGTGTATATGTGGATTATTTTCTGTTGGAAAAACATATCGCGCAATGCTGTTCAAAGGAGAATGTAAAGGCATTAATTACGTTAATGGTGTAGTACATACATTTTTTTCCTTTTTTCCCCACCGCCTTTTAAATATGTTTTTCTACTTTTTTTTTTCTTTGAATTACATTTGCATGTCGGTAAGTCGCTTGTTAATGCAGCCTGGTTGTTTCTGGGCAATTTGGTCTTTGAAGTTTACCCGAAATCGCTGACCTCCGACCGTGTATTTTGGATATATACCAGTTAGCAATTCGTTGGACCGTGTGCGCGCGAGCATTAGCCCCGAAATTCTCCTCGAAATACTTGCGCGATCGTTTCACGTGGTTGCGTCGTTCGCATACTCCCCGTGCTATTTGTGTTCATCAATTCGGAGTGACCCAGTGTGAGCAGGTCAATTGTAAAATAGTTCGCTCGAATATAGAGTTGGCTACTGTGAATTTATAAAATTCCTCCCTCGTTTTCCATATTATAAATTATCCAATCTACAATACTTACGGTTACTCTAGCTAATATTCGGCACGAATAATGAAATTGACGAAATTTTCCAAATCTACGAAACATTTTTTTTTCTTTTTTTTTTTCAATTTTCATTGAAGGCTCGGATAAAGAAGTTGTAAAAAGTGACTTTTACTGTTCTCTTCGCAATTTCCACAAATTTCAATTATCTGGTACGCTGATGTGAGTGCGTTGTTTGTATGAATGCGTTGTCTGTGTGAATGCGTGAGGGTCTATGGCCGGAGCGGTAAGGACCGGCGTGCCAGGTCGAGTGTTTGGGATAGCGCGAAAGATATTGAACGAATGTTTAGTTTTAGTAATCAGGCGAGGAGTGCGTGAGTGCGTGTGTGTTTTCTTCTAACGAAAAGTGTGCATGTATGTGCAACTATTAATAAATATAGCATAGTCAAAAGTCCGTTCGAGTTTACTATCCCTCCACACAAAAATCCCCTACAGTCGTTTGATTCGATTTTTAAGAAGTTATACTGTTCCAAAGAGGGTTCGAATATTAGCGAGAGTAATTGCATCTCGTTTGCATTTGTTTCTCGTTAAATATCTCGCTGGAAAATTTCCATTTAATAATGTAAACATTAACGTCTCGTTTTTTCTTGAAATTCTTATCGCAGTGAAATGTGAGATGAAGGTTCGAATTTGAATTAACATTTCAGTAAAAATCCGGGCGTTTTTAACGAACGGTATAAAAATATTCTTCGCCTCGCGCAATAAACGCGAAGTTTATAAGGTTCCTCGGGTATTTCCTGGCTCTATTTCCACTTTATCGCGTGAAATTTCTTTACCTCAGATCACATTCGACGAAGACTTTTACGAGGATCTCGCGTGAATGATAAAAACTCGACTCGCTAGCCGTTTAAAAAGTAATACCTTATGTGTACATTTACATTTTATTAAAACGTAATAATCTGTTACTCCGGCCTGGAGAGTTGAATTTTACGCCGTTTTAATAAAATATCCACGAATTCTGGCGATCGTCGAACGAGAAACCGATTACGCTCGCTCGTCCACGAAATTACAATTTGATCGCGTTATTGCGTGGCACGGTCTCTCTCTTTCTGAAATTTTTCCGTCTCTCTGTTTCTCTGCTTTTGCCCAAAAATCACTCGCAAAATCTGCGTTACGAACAATGCGAAAAATTAATATTCTTCCCTTTGCTATATTTGATACTACGTTCAAAATGAGAGTAACCTCGCTCTCGGACCGATTCTCCTCCGTTCTGCGCATAGACAGAGAGCGTAGCAGAGGGTAAGACGGAGAAAAACGTGGGTGGTTAACCACTAGAACGACCAGACCTCCACTTAACCCTAGGGTCTTCGGGTCTTTTTTGACCCAAAGGTCTTAGGTGTAACAATTTTTTGTTACCAGCGCGCCGTATTAATTTAGGAACTTAGGAATTAGGTTTCGATGTAATGCTAAGGGAACATAAATTTGGTAACAGCAAAAGTAATTAAAAAGATAAGAAGGCGATGGGTCAAAAAAGACCCGAAGACCCTAGGGTTAAGTGGAGGTTTGGACGTTCTAGTGGTTCTAGCCCTGCCTTAGGCACGTTCCATGCGCGAAGCGAGGTTACTCTCATTCTGAACAGAGTATAATTTCCAACGTTTCGCCTTTTATACTATTTAATGTGTAGTATCGAGGCCTCCGTACCCAAATAGGAAACCTCGAAGCGCGCAAAGCCTCGGCTTGCTAAGCCGAAGGTCCCGGGTTCGATTCCCGTTTTGGGTCCCTCAATATTTTTCCCTAGGTTCCTACATATGGAGGCTCGTCCGGGATGGAGGCATCTACGGCTACACGAAGCCAGGAGGTGTGCGATGAAAACATGTTGAGGGTTGTACGTCTCCCAGAAAAATGCGTTGTTTCGGCTGTGTTGAGTTGCGTTGCACTGAGGACATTCGAGGGCGAATGTCGATTCAGGATGGCCGAGTGGTAGTATCATCGGGGCCTCCATACCCAAATAGGAAACCTCGAAGGGAGAATAGAGAGGGAGTGGTTGGCGTAGCGCGCAAAGCCTCGGCTTGGTTCGATTCCCGTTTGGCTCCCTCAATATTTTTCCGTCGTCTGTTCCTACAAATGTGTTGTTATCGGTGTGTTTTCTGAAGCTTGATAAAGGTAGTATCATCGGGGCCTCCATACCCAAATAGGAAACCTCGAAGGGAGAATAGAGAGGGAGTGAGTTCGGGGGCTTGGTTCGATTCCCGTTTGGCTCCCTCAATATTTTTCCGTCGTCGGTTCCTACAAATGTGTTGTTATCGGTGTGTTTTCTGAAGCTTGATAATACGCTGGAAATTGAAAGCAACTGAACACGGCTGAAACCCGGAAGTCTAGATCAACAGTGTTCGTACACGTTGAGATTAGCTCGGAGAAGTATAAATTTGACGTTAATACACTTTAGTGTAAATAGCTGAAGGATAAGCAAACTAAGTTGGTTCCGGATGAGTAGAAACGCAATACGTCTGGTGTGTGTACAGTTAAAAATAGTTCTATTGATAGTTAACAGTACGGCATTAGACCTCTAATACGTCAATCATTATTGTTATCGGGACAGGGAGTATTGAAACGGACGTAAGAGTGTGTAGTAACGTTCGATAAGCTCATGGAAATCGATGCTCCATTAGTCGATCGCTTTGTAATTCTGTCAAAGCTGTACCCTCGTGAGATTACTGTCGTTGATACGCAAATGCACTCCTCGCATAATCGGCCGTGGTTAGCGCGAACGAATAATCAGCGAAATGGCTTTGTCAGCGTTTAAAGTTGCTCGGTTAAGTCGGTCAGTTTTCCGGTTGCTCAACAACGTCTCGTTGCATTCAAATGCACGTGCAATGGCCTAAGCGATGTCAGAATGCTTCGCGAGATTCTGGTCGTATCCGTGTGTGGTGTGTCTGGGAAATTGTATGAAAATTAAGGTTTTACGTTGGAAATTTCTATAGTGAAATTGGGTCCATGAAAGAATTTAGGGTGCGTTGATGTTTGACAAATATTTTTCTCTCTCTATTATCGCTTCAAGCTATTATCAACGATCCGCGTGTTAAAATTTCGAAGAAAAATGATAAATAGTGCACTTGGGGATCTCTCCTGGGAAATTAGAAATTAAACGAAAATAAAACTCTTATATTAAAAATTTCCATGGTAAGACTCGGTTTATAAAAGATTTAGAGTGCGTTAATATTTGACAAATATTTTTCTCTCTCTATTATCGCTTCAAGCTATTATCAACGATCCACGTGTTAAAATTGCAAAGAAAAATGATAAATAGTGCACTTGAAATGAAAATAAAATTCTTATATTAAAAATTTCCATGGTAAGACTCGGTTTATAAAAGATTTAGAGACAACTATTTTTTCAAACTTTTTCCTATAAGAAATAACGTTTTAATTATCAGTGACCCACGTATTAAATTTTCTTAGAAAAATTCACCAGTTCAGTGTAAACGCATTAGCTCTCAACAAACAGCACTCGAATAATAATTCTTTCTGTTTGAGGAAGAATGGTCTATATACTTTATTAAACTCGTTACATCTTCATAAATATGAACTTCTCCCCAACATTCGCTGAGCAGAGTGCAACGCCAGTTGCTTAACTCTTAGGGCAGGGCCAACTTGACCCCGATTCGAAAAGTCCACGAGGCGGTATACTTTACCTAATTAAAAAAAGAATAAGACCGTGCTTACGTTAATGCATCAACGAATTACCCCGTTACGAAACTTGTAGAGAAAATTTCACTTGCCGCAAACGACACATTTCGTCAGTTCTAAAGAACAAGCTACAAACAAGTGTAAATAGTGACAACGAAGAGGTCGTCGACCTTGTTTAGAAAAAAAGAAAAATGTTACGAAACGTGTTCGCTAATCAAGCTCATTCGCTGGCAAAAAAGCATTTACGCGTTAACTTAGCGCGTATCGTCAGCACGGTAACGTTACGAAAGCATTTTTCCTCGCGGTTGGACTCGCGTTACAAAAGGCAGGAAAAAGTGGGAATTGCGTGTGGTCTTTTTGGACTTGATGGCGAGTCTACCGTGAAAATTGAACTAGCGGTAATGGAATTTCCTCCGCGTCGTTTTATCCTCATCGAGTCTGGCAATGTGTCGCTTTTAATTCGTCGCGACCACATCAAGAAAGAACCATCCCCGTGCATGCGTAAATGGAACTCCTCTCGCCGTCATATTTCTGCACTTTGCTGTTGTCAATTAACCCCTTAACCCTGGAAAGCCGGAGCTGTTGGAAGGGTTACATTAATTTTAGTAAAAGGGAAAAGAAAAGAAATAAATACGATATTTAATTCTTTTGTTTACAGTTGCAGATTATTGGCAGTCTACGTAAATTATTTTGCGAGGAACATTAATTTTTAAAATTTTGGGGACATTTTTTAGCCCTTTGTTGAGCATGTCAGGATTGAAAAATAGGAGAAATGCAAACTGTGAAAAATCATTCCCAATTTTTGTACAGGTTTTCTGTTCTATTACTTTGGCAGTAGAGTTTTTTTTCTGTGATAACTTTATCCAAAAACTTTAACTGTGATATTTCGAAAAATAACGGAATCGAAGTAGAGGCAGAAAATTTTCTGGCCATTTTTGGACATTCTCTTAGGCTTTCTCCGATTAGCGACGAAGTATTCGAGTTAATTCGTGAATGATTTCAACCCTTAAACGTAGTCGACATTTTTCAAAAATATAGTAAGGAATTAGGAAACATACTTCTTTTCAATACACTATTAAACGTCCACGCCAGTTCCTTGGACATCGTTGCTAGCTCATTCTGCTCCTTTTTCCCTATTAACGACGGAGGGTAGATAATTGAGAAGTCTCGAGGTCTCGGATATCCCTCTGAATATCCCGAAAGAATTTCCGCGGGGTGATTTTCGTAGGAAAAAGGGTCCTTAGATTTTTCATTCGAATGAATTTCAATAAAGCTCTGCGGAGAGAGGTCGAGAGGAGGGGTCTGGTCAGATTTATTTCCTCAAATTAGCAATTCAATCTCGACCGAATAATCCAAGCTATTCGCGCGTTTAATTGGCCACACGGTGTAGCGGCGTGGTTCGTTTGCTTTTCGCGAGAGGACAGATGGAAAATATTAAGCCGGTGGAATTACACGCGTACTGTACACAGAAGCGAAATTTCGTCGAGGCGCAAATACCAGCGGGGGAAAAAAGAATCCACGATTAAACCCGAGTGGTTTTTTTTAAAACGCTCCGATTAAAAAGCTGCTTTTCGCCTCGATACTGCTGCTACCGCTGTGTAATCAATTCAATTTCCCTTGGAAATTCTCATCGCGTACAAATTTACAACGATTCGTTCGAATTACCGGCTCGCGTTCAATAGCCAGTTCGTTGCTCGATTTATCAATTGCGAAACAATTTCAGTTCTTCGCGAGAAGAGACTGCTGTTTCCTTTTTCTATTTTATCCCGAACTCGTCTGGTTCTCGTTCGAAAGGGTAGCACGAAACTCCATCTACGCAGAGTAACAACCCTCCTAACAGAGAGACGCTTCTTTACCGACTGTTGCAGACAAATCCACCCCCTGTACGGGGAGAAAGCTGGGCTACTGGGCTATTGCGACCCGCTCGGTAACACAGAGAATTTTCCACCAGCCCCTAACATCGTGGTCGAGGGTGGTAGAATCGAGTTTGTCCGCCCCTCGCAGGATGGCACCACGACACCCCGTAGGAACACCATGTCCCGTGGCTCCCAGACGTTCAACGACGAGTCGGAGAAGTCTGATCCAGCAAAGGTAAGTCGACTCTTTCGTTTTCCATCGGTCGTTCAACCGGTGTGTTTGCTTAGACCCGTTCGTGTTTGCTCCACGGCCGGACCGTGGAGCCGAACCTGTTACGTCGGAGCGTTGCTTGTACGTATGTACCTACAAAGGGACCCGGCTCCGCGAAATTTTTCTCCTTTTTCACGGGGTAAATAAAATGAAGATGACGGAATCTCCGGTTGGATAAACAGAGGTCGTACCGCAGGGAGCTTGTAGTTCACGTCCGGTTCCACCGCGTGTTGCCTGTGAAACGTTGGTTGAAAGCTGCTCGAAATAAGCGCCGAGAGAGGATCAGCTGTTTAAATGACTTTTGTCGCGCGGCCGGGAGACAAATATTTTAAGAGCTTTGACGGAACGGGTGGAGGTTAAATGACGCTTTCGATGAGGGAGGAGTTGTTTTACCGGATGAAAACAAGGTTCTTTTTTCTTTGCCGAACTTGTGTTTGAGCAGTTGATGGGAAAACATGTATTGAAATTTGAACAACTGGATTTACACTGAAAGTGACTAGTTGAAACGCTTAATATTTTTGTGTGTTTAATTTTTTGAATTTTAATCTAAATTTAGTCGACCACTTATATGGATACTATCGAAATTTTCGATTAATCGATAGTTGATATCGACATATCGAAAATTTCGACTAATCGATAGTCAATATCGATATATCGAACCTTTCGATTAATCGATAGTCGAAGTCGATGTACCGAACTTTTCGTTATATGCAAATTTTCGATTAGTCGATAGTAGAAGGTGGCTAGTTTGATTGTTCAGTCGAAGTTTTAATAAATTCCATAAACCCGTAATAACATTATTCATTCAGAGCTCGAAGTCCATTAGCTTCTATCTTAGGAATTCGCGACAGGGTTGAGCTTTGCAATCTCTAATTGACGCCGCGTCGACGTTTCTTAATGCAATCCAACCGGTGTTTGCATTTTGACAAATCGCATTTCTTCGACCCACTCGGCCGTGAATCCGGTTAGCCGGGGGTTTTTGATGGGGTTGAAACGCGCGCTGATTTTTGTTGAACCCTCCCTCCCCGCCCGCTTGAACCCTTCATGTCGTATTCATTAGTCGTAACCATAATGGAATAAGTCGTAACGTGTGAAATACCTGAAGGCAACGTCGTCTACAGGCGGCGGCAGAAGTCTAGCGGTGTGCGGCCTGTGAAATCAAGGCAGCTCGTTAGCTTCTGGTTAAAACATCGCGTTGGATTTTTTTCTTTTTCTTTTTTTTTTTCACGCTCTTTTTACCTCTAACTGACAACGCGCGATAATTGTATCACGCTCTTTACGCCTCGACAAAGGGTATTCATTAAGTTCCGAACTTCGTCTCCCCGTGTTCGTTATATTCTCCCACTGTGCGGTATTTCGGTTGTTTTCTACCGGAACGCTGAAACCTTCCATCGATCTCCGTGGAAACGTGTACGAATTGTATTTTATTGCTCGTTCTCTGGATGTAGAGAAATAAAATTTCAACGTTACGGAAGAGTGAGTATATTTCTTCTCTATTTGTGATTCGCCAAAGTTTAAGCTTGAATGGAACAGGTCCAATTTGATCCTCTCGAACGACACTGAAATTTCGTTAATTACCTACACTTCTCCTAGCCATTTCGATCGTGGCGCATAGCCTCATTGGCAAAGTAGTCACGTTTAATCAAATGATCTTCGAAAGGCTGTCGCGGCGGCGGCGATCGGCTCCCGGCTGGAAAATTTCACCCTGTCCTTTCTCGCGAGCGTTGCAAACGGAACGGGGGAAAAGTGCGCGCAGATTCCTGCCGAACCCTTTAACCCTTCATGTTGTATTCATTAGACGTAATTGATTTTCTCGATAGGGCGCCAGTAGGATTTCCATATTAAATTGGTAGCGCGCAGGCTTTCGTTGTTGCACACCGCGCCCGCTCGCTCGCGTCGATACGCGACGATTATTCTGAAATTAACGACGTTTCGCGGCGTGTCGCGCCTCCAACGTCGGTAATTCTAACGACTTAACCCTTTGTCCGCGCCTGTTCGTTCGTTTCACGGCATTTAGGGTCAATTGTGGCGAGGGTGGATTCGTACGGAAACGTGTCGCGATATTAATTGTCCGAGGTTACCAATTGTACCCCAGATACATGTATGCAGTAATAGATTTAATTATACAGAGTACAATTTCGAGGAAAAAGTTGGCGAACGTCTGTCTGGTTGTAAAGTTGATTCAGTGGAAATTGCGTTAATGTGGAAAAATTATGGTAAGAGGGAGTTAATTACCGTGGTGTATGTTCAGGATATCTCGTAGCAGAGAAATGTTTAATTTAAAATGTAATACTATTCGTGTGTAAATTATGTCGAAGGACTTTTCCTTAATTCTTTCGTCCGATTAGAGAACTTGTATGATATAAACAGTGTCTGTATGATAGTACAAATTTTTTTTTATATGTAATTAGAAGAAAAAAAATTGAGTAATAAGATATTTTTGCGTTAGTGCAGCGGTGCAAAGTGTTTCACGAATGTAACACTCTTTAGGGACAAATCTTCGTCCCAAAGAGGTCCAAGTGTCCAGGATCCGATAGTGTCCCCTTGTCTTCGATGAGACCATCCATATCTGCGCGACGTTCACCCCAGTTAGGGTTATCTGCAGGATCATTAATCGAAGGGATTTTCTTCAGTCTTACCCGGAGCTATCGCGAGACGTAGAACGTATTAAAAAGCTCAGGAAAATTTGCCGGTGTACAATTGTGGGAGAAAAAGAATTCCTGCTTGGAATAATTCACTCAGAAAGAAATATTCCGTTTCCAAGTGGTGTTACGATATTTACAAAAAAGTTCGTTTAAATTGATTTTTCTGAGGTTGTAAACACTCCTTGTTGATACAATCTACAGGTAGCCTAACTCAGCCACTTATTGACTCGTCTGAAACACCGTTTACTGTTCTACCATTGGTTTACATTCTCCGTACGCCATAACGATCCTCCGTAGATCGCATTTAATCATCCAGAAGCACTTTGTAACGTCCAACTAACTCGCCTCTTCGCGCTATCGATTCTCATAAATAATGCGGAAAAACAGCTTTAGATACGGGTCGAAAGCCTGATGAAATCCCCTTTCTAACGCGCTCGTTCGACCTTTCGAAGGAGTCCTGCTGCCGCATTTTCTGACAGAGTATTAAACTCCTTGTAGGTGTCGTCACGGGATATTTGCATGCAATTAATCACCGGTCTTTCTCTCCTGTACACACTCGAGTGGACAAAGTCGAGCGGCAGTTGAACCATGTGAACGTTGAATTTTTATCACCGTAGAGGAGAAATTAGGGGAGAGACCCGAAAACATTCAGACGCGATTCCCTCTCGCTGTCTCTGTGACGAAGAGAACTCGGAATTTCGTTTGATGCCAATAACAGGGTCGACTCTTAATTACGATTTTATTCGGCCTCGCCGCACGGTGGCCGCGCGAAAAATTTCATTTCGTCGTGTTAGGAGCTTCTACCGTTCGTATTAAGAGCCATGCATGGGAATCTTTATTTTTCGAGATGATTATACGGGTTATTATACTGCACCCTTGGATACGGTTCCCGTTGAAATTCCATTTCCATACGAAAGCAATTAGAATCATCCATTAAATGGAGCTAGATTTCATTTCTTTTCTTTGTTTTTTCTTTTTTCTCTCCTTTTCCTCCATTTTTGGCCTTGCTGAAAGCACGAGCATTCTGATCAAAATTAACGAGATGCACGAAACGATCGCGTACAATTTTACATTCGTACTTGTATAGAATCTCTTGGTAAATTACGACGGTGAATTAAGAGACTTTTTACGCGAGCTTCCGGAATTATTCGAAGGTTTTTTCGCGGACGAGGGAATTAATTTTAATTACGAACACCCAGGGTTGAAGTAAAATTAAAAAAAAAAAAACAGCGTAGGTATGAAATAGTGAAGCGCAACTGAAATTCATGCTGCTGGAATACCTGCGGTTTACTTTTATATTATTCCCCTGATTATCGCGGACCCCTGTTAAAACCGAATTCCGGCGAGCTTTTGCGAAGGAGAGCTGCATTAAATGGGATAATCCTTGTACCTCGTTCTATGCGCTTTCTTTTATTTTATTGAAATTTACTTGGGCGAGAATGTTTCCCGTTTCGCGATGAATTTTCTATTAATCCGGTGAAAATCGATAAAAATTTAACCAGCTTCGTGTTTGCCGCTGGAATGTAATTTATGCTTAACACGGGTATTACAATTAATTTGTACTCGTCAGATCTTCATTTAAAAATATTCACTCTTTCGGCGAATTAAAATTCATCCGTAATAACAGATCGCTTATTTCATCAAAATGAAAGAATTACTCAGCGTGTGTTCTACGTAAAAAAATAAGCCCCAAATTTTCGAGAAATTATAGATTAGATAAAAAATTAAATGGAAGAAGTAAAAGATAAAAAATAAATCAAAAATATGATATAAAATTTTCACGTAAGAAGCTTAATTTTGGAGGAAAGTTGAACTTAAGATTTCCCCTCCGTTCAGCGCTCAAGTAGAACCAACAAGAAATTAATCTGCGAATTACCGAGGCAAGCATTTCGAAAGGTAGAATAAATTAGCAGCAATTTTACACGTGCAACTTCTACCGGCGTACTTAATGAAAACGTCAGGTTCAGATTGCAAATAAGGGCTCGAACAACGTTGTAACAAATAAACAATTCAGCGGAGAGTAAGTTGACGCTTATTGACGTGTCCGGCGACTCTCGCTCTCTGTGCACGTATGCACGCGTGTGTCGCAGTTACGAATAATAATTAATCGTGGCGGGAGAGTTGATTAAGGCCCTATTCATCGAGTTGGAACGTTATAAATCACGCGGAGAGTGCATAGAGATTGTTCGTACGAGGCGCGGGCACCGACGACACGTCGCCTGTGCATCGACGAACAACGCGGAGAAAGCGTGTGAAGACGCGCCGGAGCGAGTGATTTGTGCCTCGTGTTGGAAGCTTTCAGGAGAAAATCCGTTAGGACAGAACGCCACTTTCCTTTAATCGTTCTTTTCTGGTTTACGACGAACGGTGCCGTACGTTTTCAACTGAGAAATTATTCGACGTGTTTCTGAGCCAGAGATTAATCAGACGTTGAGATTGCAGGGGTTAATGAAAGGAGTGTTTTATGTTTAACGAGTAAATCTTCTAGCTCGGTAATGAAGCTGTGAATACGCGGGTTTTGATGGTTTCTTGAAGGAGGAAATTGCAGAGTGGTTATTTCTGAAAATTAGTATTTTTCAGGAAATAAGAAAATTTTCCGAAAAATTTTGGGGAAAGTTTGGTTCTATATAAGAGTTTCGTAGCACACTTTATATTCGTTTCGTACTGTTTCATTTTGGCAATTAAATTTTTAGCGACCGCGAAATTTTTGTAAATTCAGCTTTGATGGAATATTCGTCGATTAAAAAATATCAACCGAAGTTTCTTTTATCTTTATCCGTCTGGCTGACACACGTGTTATCGGTTTGCAATTCGGAACCACCCTGCACCGATGGAGGAATTTAATTTCGTAAATGCAGCTCTCCATCCTGCGTAGCAGAGATTACCATTTTTCGCGAGAACGTTTTCGGGAAATTAAATAAACTGCGACACAGTTCGAATGGCGTAAATATTGGAAGAAAGCTTGTTCGCGATAATTTCGAACAAATTGATATTCCTACTCGGCAGTCGTGAATTTTTCATGTCGTTTTGGAGATTTTGCAAATCGGCGACGAGCAGTTGTGGGAAGAATCGATCGTAATCTCCTGGCAACGTGGTAAAAAACACACACACGCAAATGTGACTTCTAATTTATGCTAATTTTCGGGCAGAAAGTTTTTCAACCTGGATCAATTCAATTAGTTCCACTCTTTGATCGCTGGTAATTAGCATATTCTTCCTGGACGGGTCTGTAAAAATGTGCGTGCGGCTATCGACACGCCTCAATCGCCTCGATATTCATCGAAATTTCTTCCTTGGAACGGAGGAATAATTAATCCTTTAAACGTTCGCAGTACGAAAGTTACGACTTTACGATTCATTACTCTGCGAATAATGAAATTAAACTGTTAGTTCACGGAGGATGAGCTCTTAGTGTAATTAATCTTCGTTCGGTTCACCGCGAACCGTGACATTCCCTTGAAAATTCGAAAGTTTACTTTGTTGGTCGATTAAATATCGACGATTCTTTGGAAATTTAAATTCGTTGTTTGCACAGTGCGCGGTAAGATAGGGTTGTATTGGAACAATTGATACCTGCATATGTAAAAATCGATGGAAGGTGGGGAATAAATGCACTCGATTATCTCGAGTTTCGTTAAAATAGTGGAAGAGCTCGAAACCACGACGTTTCGAGCACCAAAAAGAAAAATTTTCGAGAGAAGCGGAAAGTAACAGAGACCTGTTGCACTTACCTAACTGTTACGCAATTGTTGTGTAACGAGTAGAGAGTAGTATCGTTGTTTTCAGCGTTTATCGGAACAAAATAATGTTTATCTGTGTGAAAAATTAATTTACAAAGCAATTAAGTGTTAAAATATTATTATCTTTAGTTACTATTTTCTATTTTCATGAAAAGAAACTTCTAACCTGCAACGTTCCGCTGTTCTTATCTCGGTTTTAATCAGTGTTCACCGCTGATATATATTCAGAGCAGATTATCGATAATTCTTTTTTCACCCCGTCGATGTTTATTTCGTTCTTTTTCGCCGTTCCTCGAGAAGATGTTGGAAGTTACAGGCATCGAGAAGAAAGAAAATTAGCAAGGTATCGTTGGTAATTCAGTGGGGATCGATCGATGGTCGAAAGAGTTCGCGATAAAATTGGCGTAACCGAGTGGGGAAGTTTGCCAAGCACTTGGGAGTGCTTGCTCGTATTGCTGGAACGAAGAAACAGACATAACTGATTGCCGTAGAGCAACTTTTCCTCAGTCGTTCGTTCGTTCTTTGTTTCGATGGAGCTGTTAACAAGAAAAATGCGTAAAAGTAAAATGTTCCCGACTTGGCTGTCTGAGAGCACAATAAAGGCGTTTTCTCGCGTGGAAGTGCAAGGTTGTAGCACCGAGGAGAGAAGAAGTAACGAGTGATCAAAGCGAAACGATCCTTAAGAGTGTGCCAGTTGTTGAACAAAGCGATTCGTTCGTTTCTCAAAGGGAAATGTTTGCATTTTATTTGTGACGATCCATCGCTTGGACTAATTGAAAACTTGGAAGGACAGGGCAAGGAAGAGACAGAGCTTAAGGATGCACTTTATTTCTTTTCATTTAATTTTTCTAAAATTGTGTTGTATATTAATGTATGAGTCTCAAGTTATGTCTAAGGATGCACTTTATTTATTTTCGTTTAATTTTTTAAGAATTGTACATTACGTAGAAAATTGTACAGATGTTTTCTGTGAATTTTTTAATAATTCCAGTGCAGAAGGAGGGCAATTGAAAATTTGGAAAATTCGTACCGCTGTGGAGAGCAGATATTTTGTGCCGAAAATTTTGGCGAATTTTCTCCATGATGGACACTTTCATATTGCGTCCTCCATAGAAACGCGTGGCTTGAACGACGGATGCAATAATCGCTGTCGATGCGATTGCATCCCCCTGTCAAAGTTCTATGACCAAGTGCAGCTGTCTGTTTCGACGTCGAAGGTCCTTGACATGCGGGGGCCATTGTAGTACGGAATTATCGTCGTTCCTGTTTAAATCGCCCGTAATTTCACGGTCGATCGTGGGATTTAGGGTGAAATGAAAATTCTTTCCCGTGCTATCGTGTCAGAGAACAATTCGCTACGTTATAAATATTATCATTTATAAAATTGCGTATTTTAGTGTAATTTTTCGTTGGTGCAAAATTTCACAATCCGAATATTTACGAGTGCAATTCAATTTGCAAAATTTTAAGGTATCAAAAATTGACGATCTTTGTGATTTTTTCCCCGAGAATCTGTAAACTATTTCAAACTACAACTTTGCAGGTACATTTATTCATCTTCCATATATATCCCCAAATTTTTTCGCGAAAATCTGATCACTGTTAAGAAAATTACAAACAGTAACATGACTCACGATTCTAGCTCGTATTAGTGGACACCAAAAGTTTCAAACTGACTTGTATACAATCTAGCGTGAAGTATCACGGTACAAGAATAACTGAAATTATTCCGACACTCTGATTCCATAAACTTCGAACCACCGTACTGTTTGCAAACAAGACGAAAGAAAGTTGAAAAAATGTAGCACAATCGTTAATTACAGACAAAGCGGCAATATCTATGCGCGACGATCAAGTTCACGAACCTATTTCATTCACGATCGTACTCATTCACATGGAAGAAATCGGCGAACGACGCTCGAGTCCT
>NW_017100322.1:24169-43131 GCF_001263275.1 Habropoda laboriosa | reverse complement strand
ACACACTGCGCTGTTCCGTATGAATGGCACACGAATTTATGAATGAGGAGGTTGCACGAGCGGTACGTGTACTCGTTAATTAGAAGCCCCTCAAGGTTCAGAACACGGCCGACCGAGGAGAAAGTTTCAAAGCGGGGCTATTGTTATTGCAATTAGCGTGGCCGACCACTCGTCCGCCCAGTTTCCTTTAATACCGTCTAACGATGTTTTTCGCGACGACATTGTGCCGCGAAGACGTCGCTTTTGTCCCGTTAAGTACCACAAGGTTAATTAACAGACGAATCTAGGAAACAATCGTTGATTGTTCTTTGGCCAATTTCGAGGATTACCGAGGAAACAATCATTTTTAAACATCCACCAGGAGGTAATTGTGATATAATGCGGTCTTTGAGGATTTTAACGGATCGAGTTTAGGATACCTCTACCGAATTTAGTTTGTATTTCATTTTAATCTGAGGCGTTTAGGACGGTGGGCCATCGAGTGATTTTCTTACTTACCGACGTGACCCACTGGTGGGTCATTCCATTGTCAATGACAAAACAGATTGGTCAAATTATTTTTAAATAACGAAAATAATTGATGTGGCCATCAATCGTGTAAGAGTACTTACAGGTATATTTGAGGAAAATGAATTTCGGTGTGATTTAGTTTGACCCCTTGACCTGTAACCACGTGTCAGACTCGTGACAGAGATTCTGGACAAAATGTGACAAAAGTAATTAATTGTAATCCCAACTTTCGTTTGGGAGCCCAGTTAGCTTTTCTTACCTGATACAGTACTAATGTAGTAAATGGCTGACGCTTAGATGCATATTGGAAAAACGTTGTACAAGTAATCAATCAGTATGTCGATATGTTACATACGTTAGTTATCCGTCTGCAAAGGGTTAAAACGCGGAGTTTGTGTAATTTCGAAACGTACAAAGAGTTCAATTACGTGGTCTCGAGTAAATCGCGATGCCTACGAGATACTTTTTTCCTCCTGTTCAGTCCTCTCTGTGCGAAACCATAGGGGGATGAAAAATTGGTGAAACGCGTGGGTATTCGTGGAATTCCCCTGGTGAAACGAGGAAAAATTGGCTGAAATCTCACGGCTCAGGGCTCAGTCGCCACGGAAGCACCCTTCTAGGCACACTTTCCGTGAGAGAGACGGCGCTTTGATGTTACACCGGGCTTTGATCTTATCGCGGCGGCAAAGGGAAAAATAGTTTGGCCGATTAAACGGCGGATTATCGACTCGACTGATAGTTCCCTTCGTTAATTAGGGATTTGTAATACGTCGTGAATTCGAGACCCTTGGCAATTATACCGGTGCGTACGTCGTGCATTAATTAACGCGTACAATACGGTTGCTCGAGGTTAATGGAAAAACTTGGAGTTCTGGTACACCCTTTGCCGGAGGAATTTTAATTAATCGAAGGATCACGCGTATCACTGCCGTTAATTGGGAATAATTTTATCGATGAGAAATGCGGCTACGAACTGTGAGTCTTTTCAGTTCCCCCCCTAAATTCACGAGAATCTTGCAACGTTTGGTAGATGCGGACATTTATTCTCGGAACGTTGTACAGAGTGTGTTTTTCAGAAATGCTTCTGAATTTATTAACGAATTTCGTCACTGGTAACAGGAATGATTAAATATTTTTACAATTGAGACTTGTAATGCAGAAAGGGCATATACGCTAAAGTGCCATTTCAAGAAAATCGATTTCCAAGTTTTCGTTGTCGTTTTACTTGATAAACAGTCGTGCAATTAAATCCAAAAGTCGACTTAAAGGATTCGAGTAAAAATAAGAAATTAATCAAACGGGCTGAATTTATCTCAGCTTCTCAGTTTTAAATCAAGTCTTACGCTCTTTAGATCTATCAACGAGATTTCACCGATTCGAGCCGTTCGATGAATTATTTCACTCGTCCCCGCTTAACTCTTTCCTCTAAAAACACCCTGTAGAGCACGTTTCTGGTCTCCTTGAACCCGCACAAAGTCAGACCACGATCTTACCGCGGTAAGATCCGCTCACGAGACACGCTGGTCTACTTAACAACGAGAATATCGGCATAACCGGCGCGACTCAACCGAGCGGCTCCAATTAAATTCCACAGGCGGCTACGCTGGCACCGTATCTAAAATAATGATCAAACGTTCATGGGGAACGCGTAGGAGAGGTATTTTTGCGGTGGTTGCCGGCGTGACCGTTTCATTACCGGTTGACACGTTAACTCGCCACTCGCGATCTAGCTACCTGAACCGTAGGAATGTTATCTCTAGCGTCGACGACACTTGCCCGGTAGTCCGGTTATCTCTGTCCCATTATCATCCGTATACGATGGCTATATCGCGAACGAAAGGCTCAACGGGGATAATCTGAGCGACGATAATCGAGCGTGTGTGCGTGCGTGTCTCGTTGCTCCTCGATCGAGACAGGGCTGTGTTCGAAGCGAGGGTTAAAATTAAGGCGAGCCCTGCCACTTTCGTTCTTCCACGATCTTATCGTCTCTGCTCGATTTTAATTAGGTTTTAACGGTCTGATTCTGGGTTAGGAATTTCTTTGGTTACTTGCTCGTCGACGTGTTCCGACGTAATCAATTTGTTTGCGGGGACCTTTTTGATCGAATCACTGATAACACGGTCAGATGATTACGGTAGAGGTAACTATGTAATCAGCCGAGTATGTGATTTCGTTGAACCGGGGAATTTATGGTGATTTTTCTGGTCGGTGAGTGTGGGAGAGCTTACCTTAGTTGAGATAATGTGGTGGAAGTTAAATTGAGATTTATACGTTGGTTCTTAATTGCCAATTAATTAACCTGTAATTTCTAATACTTTTTTAGTCAATCACATCTGACTTCTGTTTAATTGCTTAGAATTGAAGGGGCGAGAAAAAAGAGAAAAATTTTGAGAAATTGAGAAAACTGATTTGCAGATCAATTAATGATTAGAATTATTTTTCGAAATTATAGTAACAACTCACAAGTGGCAATTTTTAAATAATTTTAGTAAATAAGTTTTTCCTCTGCAATAAGGACATTACTGTTAAATACTAAACTTTCAAATTCCACCCACAGACCAAGTTAACTTTTAATCCCTCGATATGGAATATTACCAACGACTAAAAGCTTACTTCAATATTACATCGGTGCTTTTGTTCGCTTTAATCGTACCTCGATTGGTTTTCCAATGAAAATTTCATTTTATCGTTGTAACAACGAAGATGGATCGGTTTGCGTTCCGTGGTGAACTTTTGTCGCTCGTTTCGAATGCACGCCGCGGCGGTTAACACCATGATTTAGCCATTTATTAGCGAAATTACGTTTGCCGTACAACAGCCACGGGTATTCCACCCTCGCAAACGTAACTGTGTGCGTGGGTGCCTATCGTTTTCGGCAAACAAGCGATTTGGTCGGCAGCGGCGCCCTTTGAAGTCCGTGACTATGCTCGCATCACGCCCATCTCCGGCATATTTCACGTGGAAAACGATACGCCGCTCGATTTTCGCCTCTGCCTTGCATACGGCCATATCTCTCTAATTACTAGACGCGCTATAATTAAATTTAGGAGATCGTGCCCTGCATCGGCGTCTCGCTGTATGCATACGCCGCTGGCCGTCTCTTCCTTGCACCTAATTTCTCCAGTCTTTTCGAATATACGATTATTTTTCTTACCAATTTTTTTTTTAATTTTCAATTCAATCATTTTTTGTCGAGTACTTGGTATTATTATCGATTCGAAGTTAACAATATTTCACACCGTTTCAATTTTTTAATATCTCAGAATTTTTATTTTTTGCGAGCCTTTGTAATTTCTACAGTATTCTTTTAGCGAAGCAAATTTTTTTCTTATTGTAAGTGTAATTGCTCGTCTTTCAACTTTTATCATTTTTCACTGTGATTCTGGTTTCTTGATAATTCTGCAATTAATAGAATTCAGGTTACCGTATCATATGTTTAATTGCCATAAAGGTTCCACAAGCTTCGTTACCGTGTACGCAGCACTAGTAACTGAATGAATTTCGAAATTTGATAATCTAGAAACCTAAAATACACCTCTGACGAACGTTCATTACGCCAAGTATCGTTAACCACTCTAACGAGAAGAGAATTTTCTACACACTTTAAAGGTGTAGACTTATCTGGGTGTCGGAACAACTGTTCACATTTACGAGCTGGAGTAACAAATCATCGAGGGTTTTCTCTGGTATCCATAGAGTCGCGTACAGAGGCGATTTCAACTACTATCTATACTGTGCACGGAAAACTCAGCGGTGCTACCTTGACGGTGAGCCCTTTGAAGTCCGGACGATGGTCATGAATCCACGTCATGTAGGGACGTATCAGTGGCGTACACGTGTACGCTGCCTATGCGATTCGATTGATTAGCCTAATTACTCGTCGCTCTATCGCCATTCCTGTCGCTACCAGCGCCGCGGGGAACACCGACGAATACATTGGCTCACCCTCCTGTGGAGCTTCACGTTCGAATTTGCATCGAATCGCATAAAATGGACGCTTGAACATCGACCGATGTCCTAACGCCGTCGGCGTTCATTTAAGACAGGATCGATCTGTTTAATCGCCAACGTGAACGAGCAATTGTTTAGTCACATGGAGGATTCAGAACGGATAATTCGTTGAAATTGGGAAGTTTGTAGTTTTGAGGGGATTTCGGGGGAAATTTTGGGAGAGCGTTTAAGTCGCTGGGAATTTTGGGGATTTTGAAGTAAAATTGGAATGATTAATTTGTAGTGTGTTGGTGATTATGGAAGTCGTCTGAGTTAAGAATTTGGAAAGTTGAAATGTTTCGATATGAAAAGTATGTAATTTTCGTGGCCATCGTGACAAATGTGGAAGAATAGTAGAATTTAAAGAAGTTTGATTTTTATCGTCTTCAAATGAAAAATTTGATTTTCATTGTCTCCAAACGAAAAAAATTGAATTTTCATTGTCTCTAAATGAAAAATTGATTTTTCGTTGTCTCGAAACGAGAAAATTTGATTTGCATTGTTTCGAATCGAAAAATATGTGATTTTCACAATCACCAGGACAATTCCGAAGGAATAGTAAAATTCCTCGAATAGTGTTTCTACAATTCACTTGTTTTCCCTACCAATTCGGAATAATCTCAATTTGCCACCTTTCGTTACCACTTTGTTTGAAGGAATGTATTCGAGGATTCTTCGTGCCGTGTAACACGATCGATAATTCTATGAATTAATACGCGACGTTAGCTAAGCCGGCCTGTTTGTTCGAAGCTTTTTAATCGCTGTATCAGACCGGATTCGCTCGAATTAATGGAGAAAATTTATGGACATCGGTCGGGAACAGGTTGCTTTAACTCGGAACGAGAACCGTGGCGTGGATAAATTTTCCCTTCGCGAGACATTCACGACTGTGTTGCGTCGCGACGTAACTTCATTACAAATTTTGTATCCAGCCGCAGGAACTAATAAATACAAACCGTGCACCAGGAGATAATCGATAAAATATCGAATCGTCCAAGCTTTATGAACTTCGTTCGACGACCAGCCTCTGTTTATCATACTTAGTACGAGGATTAATAATCCACGAGGACTGTCCTTGAGAGATGGTGGAAATCGTGAATCACATAACGAGAGTCAAGTTTCGTTCTTTATTTAGAGAACTAATTTCTCGTTGCAATTGCTAATTTATGTGAGAAAGTTGTGTCCTCTGATTTCTGAATTATGTATTCTTTTTGTATTTTAATTGTTAATGCGTTGATTTGCCGCAGTTTTCTTAGATTTTACGAGGAAGAGAGGAATAGATGCTTTCGTGAGGTTCTAATTGGAAGTGAGAAAGTTGAATGAAAATTTTTTTGTTGGAGAAAAATAGCGATTGCATTCAATTCTTGACACTGTGATCTCTTTTTATGGGTAATTTACGGGAGTAAATTTTACTCGAATTGTCTTTCGTGGACCATCGCGAAATTTAAAAATTAATATTTTTCAAATCGACTGCTACAAATTTAAAATTTGCTCATTTACGTAGAAAATTAATTTCTTTCGTCCACTATATAAAATTCTGAAAAATCTCAGAAATTCACAAAGAATCTCAGAAATTTTCAAAAATTCTTATAAAAAATGTCAGAAATTCTCGAGAAATTTCAGAAGTCCACGCAAAATATTAGAAATTCTCAAAGAGTCTCTAAAATTCTTAAAAATCTCAGAAATCCTCGAAGAATCTCAGAAATTCTGAAAAAATCTTGTGAAATTCATAGATTCAAGTGCACTCTCCCCGATAACAGAAAATTCACTCTCAAAATTTCTCTATTCCACCCCGAAAAAAATTCCAAATCGAATCTATTCCTCCTCCCACAAAATGAAACCGTTTAACGTCAGCTGAAAGCACTTGCGACTTCTCGACATGTAAGATGGTATAATATTGGTCGAAAGGAGTATTTTCGACGTGTTCTGCGGCGGACAATTAGCTTCACGGATGCTTCCTGCTGCGACTCGATACAGGCCCGAGGGTCTGGTACATGTGCAGCCGATTGTACGAGAGCAATTGCCTCAGGTCGCACAGGTGGTCGGCTAATAATAGCTCGTGTATGTGTACAGGTACGCGTGCGGGCACAATCTAGTGCAGTGGTGCACAAATTTTTTTATCGGTTAAAGTGCATATTCAAGCCAGGGGCTCTTAACTTGCACGTAGGAAAAATATCCGTGCTATTAACCCGGCTGCTCGATCATTTTCGTTTATCGTCCCGTAAAATAATGAAATAAAAAGGTGAAATTATAGTTACCGATAAGGTAGTGCTAAAAAAGATTTTTCCTTTTCAAATTCTAGAACATTATGGAGCTGAGAATTTTTATTACAATTCTCACGTGTGTGTGTGCACAAATTTAATAATAGTCGTGATATTTTGCAGTGGAATTATCAGTTATTCAAATTTTTTCCGCCGATCATGAGTCACCGTATCGCGGTAAAATTAAAATTCACTGCTGTTCATAAGTGTAATATTAGGAAACTCGTCGTGTTCGTGTAGAAAGTATGCTATCATTCGAATAATTATTGTATATTAATAATTTTTTAACGATTATTTGGGTTTATTTTGCATTCAGTGCGCGTAATATCCAGATTTTTACCTCAAATTCGTTTATATCAACAGAAAATATAATTGCAACGTTGGGACACAATTTGTAAGTCCCCAGAATTATGAAATGCTTATTCATAATTCCGGATTATCGAAGTTGCGCGTCACTGATGCAACTTTACGCGTTGAAAGTGCACCGGGTGCCTGCAACTCGCGAGAACGCGTATGCAAGCGGTGCAACGGCGACACGCGGAAAAGTAGTATCGATAGAACGATGAAACTTGCGTCGCACAGTGGTATAGAAACGAAAACATAAAATTAAAAAAAAATTAAACCTACAAAAATTACGAAATTCAATTTTTTTAAAAAGAAAATATTCTTCCCTCCAAATATGCAAAAATACGTGTATTTTTTATTTCCGCCTCAGTGTATCTTATCAACAATTCCCTTAATTAGTAATTTCACTGCAAAAGGTCGCCAGTTGGAAAATTGAAAATTTCAAGGCATTTCGTATGTAAAAAAAAATATTCTTCCCTTCAAATTTATCAAAATATATATTTTTTTATTTCCGCCTCACTGTGCTTCGTTAATAATTCTCTTAGTTGGCAATTTCCCTGCAAAAGGTCGCCAGTTGGAAAATGTAAGGTTCGCCGCGTGACTGGAAAATTATGCCCGTATCCGATCACCGGTTTAGACGAGATGGTTTAAAAAGGAAGTCCTCTCAGCGGGTGGTTAACGGAAGCGAACCTTTTCCTCTCTAATGCTCTCTCTCTCTCTCCCGGTATTAGAATTATTTTTCAGCCCTGTAATCAACCGATTGCCAACGTCTCCGTGTTGTCGAGCACGCGGTAATTTCTCGTAGGTATTAAGTTTATACCAGCGTGAAACGACGAGCAATTTCCTTCGGCCATACTTTTCGCTGGAAGCGAGCAATTTACGCTAAAACGGCCACGCATAAATTATTTTCATGCGTCGTTTACGTCCGTCGACGCTAGTCATTTCTGTCGCTTCGGTAGCTGCTCGATTAATCGCGCCTTTTAGTCGGACCGGAGGGAGAGGAAAAAAAGTGGAACGACTGGTTAATTGGCCTACGGAACAAGCAAAGATAATCATCGAGTGTTCTATCGTTTTATCGATGTGTTATCGATCGCATGTTTTCCAGGTTTCGACACTCTCTCTGTCTAGGAATTTTAAACGTCGATAGAGTTAAATGTGTGTGGAGGAATTGGATCGATGAAGAAAATGAGATTGAATTTATTCGATGTGGTAATAATAACGGGTGTAAAGTTTGAAATTTAGGAGTTAAGGTTAGGAGCGTTTGAGATAGGAAGTTTCTCTGTGAGAGATTGGAAATGTGAAGTGTTGGGAGTGCATTGAGTCATGCAAGTTCTAGATCCGATTCTGAGGATCGATCTATTTCTACGTGCGAGTCCCGATTTCTCTATTCAAGGCGTTCGCGGAAGACTATGTTCGTATGTAGGCTTGAGAGGACGTGTGTGAGGTACTTGTATCTATGATTGATTCTGTAACTATGCTTTAGAGAATCGTGTGTATTTTTAGTCTCGTAAAATTTATTAGAAAATAGTCGTCAACTATCATCATCCCTAATTCTCAAAAAAATTGCAAAATTATTATTCAGGACCAAGTAACGTCAACGTGAAACAATAATTTGAAACTTTAATCCCACAAAAAATAGGACAAAAACTTAAATATCATTATCATCCCTAATTTCTCCGAGTATTTCCTCAGAAATTACAAAATTATTATTCACGAACAATTCGTCAGTGTGAAGCAGTAATTAAAAGTTCGAGTCCCACAAGAAATAATCCGAAAAAAAAAAAAAAGAAAAAGAAATAGGTCTCACGACCATCCCTAATTTCTCGCAATATTTCCCCAAAAATGACTGGTAACATTATTATGCATGAACAAGTGGTGGACGCGAGGCGATAATTTAAAGTTGGCCGAAATTCGTCCAGGAACGTATCGTGGAATACACGTGGAGGGACGAGGGGCTGAGGTCCCAGGGATACATTCCAGTCAAGTTACATTTGAATATACGAATAATAACTGGCCAACTTTGGAACGGTTTTCGGCGAAGCACGCGGCAACAAACTCGGCCGCGTTGTTTCCATCTCGTGCCGGCCACCCTTTCCAAACCGTGTGCTTTACCCCAGCGTGTAAAGAAGGGGTGGGCGGCGATTCTCATGCGCGCTGTACTACTAATATCGATGCTCGAAGGAGGGTCTGAAACCTCAAAGGGTCGACTAATTACAGCCCGTTCCCAGGCTACTGGTTTAGGCGAATTTCCAAACGCTCGCTCGAAAATATCCCGTCCCGAATGATGCCTGCTAATTACTAATGGGCATGCTCAACTAATTTCATATACAACTGTGCGCCATGATTCCGTTTCGACATGTTCGACGTACCGGTTTCGTAACACGTTCAAATGAATTTCTGTGCTTGGACGATGAACTATTCTGTTTCTTGGTGGCTTGCGCTTAATCGTGCTTGTATTTTGAAATGATATTTGATTGGGAGATTTTTTTACGGAATTTAGATCGTTCTCTATCGTGATTTAGATCAACACTCCAAATGTGGGCTTTAAATTTTTGGAAAAAATGTATTTCAATTTTCTCTCCATTTTTCTCTTAAAATTTTATTTTTCTTCGAAATGATATTTCTTTGCTTTTTCACTGAAATATTTCCTGGGCGTGTAGAAATTTTCTTATTATTTGTAATGCTGTGACTTTAGTGTTTGTGATGGTAGTATAACGTAATATGGAAAAATAAAGAAGATAATGAAACTAATTAAACAATTAAAGGGTTAATTGTACGATCGACAATTGAAAGATGACTTTTTTTTACCCTATAAAAAATGTGAGCTACTTTCTTTTTCACGGACGCGTAAGTGCATAGGTCGGAAGATCAAGAACGATCTGGAAATCTGGCGCGATAGGCACGGCGAACCGTCGCGAAACCTGTTACATGCGGTATTTAACACCTATTTTCCCCGGAGTTCTCGACTTACCGGCGGCTGATCGTAATCGAGCGGCTTGTTTCGCGAAACACGACTCCCCTGTCCGATGTAACACGCGTTTATTTATTCCGCGGAGGCATTGTACGAGATTAGTCAGCGTTTGCTCGCCATTCTTGTTGCTCTTTCTCCTCGCCATGGATCGGTAGGCAACGTAATGCGCCTAATTGATTTCGTAACAACACTTTCGCCGGTTCGCCTCGTGTTTATCTCGTTACACGGATTTCTGACTGTTACTAATAACGCTAATGGTTACTACAGATCGGTATCACGCTATCGATTTCCATCGAAACACGTTGCATAATTCCCCTGGCAAGCTAATTCTCCGTACTTTCTCGATTGAAACCGAAGAAAATCAGGTTCTCGTAATTAATTCGAACCGATGCCGTTTCAAACGTAAAGAGTACCGAGTGTTTCGTTAAATTGGTGTTAAAATTGATACAGACTACTTAGGAAGTCAATTAGATGAAAAAAGTTCGTATAAACTCATGGCAGAAGTGATTTATTAACCCTCGAGGTTATCTAAGTAGATACCGGGTCAAATATGACCCGGTATCTTTTTCCTACGCAAGCGAAATCAAATTTTTTCTTTTACTAGGCACTTTAAAATACATTATGAGTAAAATAAGAAATATATCTACAATATAAGGAAAGGAGAATCGTGACTCTAGAATCCTGACCAAAGGCTGGGTCAGCGATGACCCAGCATCCGTCGTTCAAAGGTTAAACAGTAACGAGGAATAGAATTTTGTTCAACTATTTGACCTCTTGAGTACGTTGCACCAATTTGGCGCTAACCTATGGAAACACCTTGTACGCCGTTGTGCGAAAAGAACGGATGATGAATGAAATTGGCGGACAGCGTTGGGTTTTGCCAGAATTTCGGGCAATTTCTCATTGTTACGCTTGTCCGCGTTGACGCAGAAAGCTGTCTAACAGCGTCAGACACGCAGCGGCCTGTGCCAATAGCATCTAGAAACCGGACGGTGGTTGGCAGGAACGTTAAACAGGAAGGGTGCCCCGTAACCATTGTTAATTAACATTTATGGAGACATGTACAGGCTCTCTAGACACTTTCGGTAGACGTGGCGCGCGGGTCTGCGTCATCGTGATCTGTCACAAAGGTGCGACCACCAAAGGGAACAGAAGAGGTTCCATTATATTCTAATTGACGTTGCAGGGCCCTTCGCACGTTAATCCAAAGAAGACGCGAAAATTGCCTGTCGTTTCGCGTGATACGTTCCTCGTTCGAAACGACTCGATTGTGTGCTTTCAATTCGAGTGCCCGACGATCCCGTATTTTCCCCTACGATAATCTTTCACCATGTTTTAACCCTTTCGTTGCGGCAGATTTTAGTACGTGACGCTCGTGGCAGACGCGAAATCTTTATTTTTAGCGTTTGAAATTTGAAAAATATTTTAAAGTTGAAATTCAAGAATTTGTCGCTTCTACATTTCTTTTGTCAAATTAAGGTGGGAGGACAAACACGAAGGATTGAAAATTTTCGAAGCGCCTATAAGCGAAAACAGCAGTGAAAGGGTTAAATATCGTGACTGTGGTTGTCCATGAATTTAGCGCAGAAAAATTGTAAAAAGTAATTTATCGTTTCTACCATTCGAATAATTATACTTGTTTTAATTTTCTGTGATATTATCGTCGTTCCAACGATCAACTTGCGAAACAGCAATTTTTAACGCACGCAGCGATTGAAGAATCGCAAGACAAGAGGTTGAAACATCTCTACCTTCGAATCGAAACTTTCCTTGTGTATTACGAGACATGAAAAATGATAAAATTAATTAAAACTTGGAAGCGATCGAAATAAATTTCTGTTACTTAAATCTCTCGTTACAAGCGTTTAAACGAAGTGTAACGCCGCGTACGTATGATAAATGGACGTAATCAAGCCGAAATAAACAGCGAAGGTTCCCGACCCAGAGGTTTTTTCAATCGCCATTGGCCGAGCGTAAAGCGTTAATCGCTGTCGAAGATATTCATTTTGCGAAACCGATGATGCTGAACGGCTGGTCGCCGCGACGCCTGGACGTCGAAGTAGCCAATTAAAATCTCTTTGGAGTCTTTTTTAGGGCGGCTCGCCGGCATGAAGGAGGGGTGGGCTAATGAATTCTGGCAGAGGGTGTCGGGACGTAAAGCCGGTTTCCAGCGTAAACGCTGGTACGCGGGACCAGCCAGTTCAACAGACAGAGATATCAAGTGTAAGAGAGAGAGAGAGATGGGTGGTACAGGGATTCCTGGTGTACGGTACAGCAGGCAGACAGGATCGATGCTTCCTGTCTGCTCGAGAGCCTTTAAGCAACGAGTCATTGACTGGCTACGCGTTTGTCAAAGCAATGAACTGGAAATTTTCGCACTTGCGTTTTAAGGTCGACGCTGGTACACGACGGAGAGTCGATGGGCTCTTTCGCCTGTACACGCCGAATTGCCGTGAAACGATGCCAGCAGGAAACCACTCAGCTCGGAGACGATCGATCTTTCGCAGTGTTGAAAGATGCAATTTTGTGTAAAATGTGAATTTAGAGGAAGAAGGCCGGGGAATATTTGGGAAATTGTTATTACGAGAGGAAGAATTGTATTGCGAGGTTCGGAGTTGTTGATGGTGGAATTTTTCTTTGAGTTTCTGTGTTCGGGAAATTTTCTTGCGTCTGATATGATAGGTTTTGAGCTACTTGAAGTTCTAAGTGTATTACACGAGAGATTTTCTTTACGTTGCATCTCTGATGTAGTAATATTTCTCTTATGTTTTCTATTCACTCTTCTCTGTGAAAAGAAGTCAAGGACTAGGCGTTGAAATGGAGAATTTCAAACTTACTTATTGAAATCAACCCTTGAAAGTATAGAAGTAACAGAGATTGCAGTCATTTTACCTTGGTCTAGTTTAATTTCAATTTTTGATCAATTTTGATTTGAATTATTTTGAAAAATAAAATTTGAAACTCTGTGGACACTTTTCGATCCTCTGATTCAATACGATTATTTTTAATTTAAATACGATTGTTAAAAAAAATAAAAATTTTAAAATTTCTGGACAGTTTCCTGAGGTTGAGACAATATTCAGAATATTGTTACGAGAGACGGAAAATGAGTGGATAGTTAGCAAGTACCACGGTACCGGAGCATTCCAAAAGGGGCGAGAAACGAAGGGTGGAAAGATCGCGGTTCAGGGGGTTGATTTATGGAAATTCGGTGGCCCGGCTGAAAGCACGCCCGTGTGGCTTGTTGCGAGCAAAGAGAGCTGGGGTTGCGAAAAACATTGGCGAAACGAGGGCCGACGCGAGGCGATCTTTGATCTTCGATTTCGAGGGCAGAACGAGGCGCGAATTCGCCCCCGCTCCGCTATTGTTATACGGGTAGCTTGTTGATACACTTTCATCGGAGATTATCTGCATTCTAAACGTGCTAGCCCTGTCGCGAGATCAAAGGAATCGCGTTGTTTTCGAGAATTTGTTAGCCGAAGTGGATCCCATTATCTGCCTTAATAAGAGCCGATCTTCAAAGACGATGCTTGGTGCGTGTCGCGCGTGTTATTCGATAGTTGAGCTTAATCTAAGTAATTGAATTTAGGGATACCGATACTGTTCGAGGGAAATTGATGATCAACTTCGTGGTATGAAGTTATGCGTCAGTTCTTGCGTGTATCTTAAATATTTGCTCAAGTACTATCGATGAGATACTTTGCATATGATTCTTGACTCGAATTGGAATCTTTTGCTATAAAGGATTACTCGTTTTGTGGAAATAAAATTTGGAGGTATTAGTGTCTTTTAAGATTTGCTGTACTTCACTGTGATTTTTTACTGTAATATTTTTCACTCATATTTGACAATCGTGAAAGTTAAGTTCAAGCTGAAGTTAGAGTTCCAATCACAAATTCGATTTTTCTTTGTGACTCTGTTACGAGGGAAAAAATTGAAGTAACATTCTATTGCTAAAATATCGAAAGTACAATTTAACTTTGCTCGAATACAACAACCGGCAAAAACAGATCTCACACGAGATAAACTAACCCTCCGAAGGATTGTCTGAAAAAGTGGAATTCTCCTGTTGTGCACGAGTTACTACCGACACGATACAATTTTCAAATTTCCCATAGCTTTTCATAGCGCCCTCGCTCTGGCAGCGTTATTGTTTATCGTCCAGACCTTTCACCGTAGCACGTCAATCGACGAAAACGAAAATCGCGAGCGGCTATCTGGCGGAGCGTTGAAAAGGCATGGAAAACTGGCATCGACTCGCCAGGCAGAGGTGGAAATTGCATACGCAGCATCGATGCATCGAGGCTGCCTGCTCGCAAGGGTGTTTTATACGGCGTGCGACCGGCGCCGGTTGTCGGCGAGACGAGAACCGTTATCAGACGACGTTCCCACCCTCGCCGCCCACCTTCCCTCCCGTCGTCCTTTCTGCGTTTCCCTCTCGTGCGTTCCCTCCACGATCCACTTTGCTCTCGCACCTCATCCTTTACTCCTTTCTTATCCGCCAAAGATCCGACACCACATCTCCGACTACTTTTTCTCTCGTTCTCTTTGTCTCTCTCCGTTTCTCTATCCTTTCTTCCCGGCAGTTCCAGTTGGTCGATTTTTACGTTTCACGTTTTATACGATGGAGTGGGTGGGACGATGTTCTCGTTGTGCTGATCGATGTAATGATTAGGTGGTCGTGAGATAGTTGTGGGATTGGCAGCTTTAAATGCGAGGCGATGGGAGGAGCTCTTGTGGTGTTTGATGTTTTTAATGTAATTTTGATTGAGTGTCTAGAATGAAAAAAAAAAGAATCTCAAAACTCGAAAACCTTCCCTGATATTTAACACTTAATGCTTAACCCTGTCTCTCTTAATCCTTTAACCTATAACAACGTGTTAGACTCGTGGCAGAAATTATGGTCAAGATGTGAGAAAAATAGTTATATTAGTAGGAAAAATTAATTGTAATCCTAACTTTCGTTTTAATTTGCAAGACTGAGGATTACCAAATGTTATCAATCCGTAACAGATTAGCTTTCGTGTCCGAACAGTAAATGGCTGACGCCTAGACGCATAGTCAGAAAAGAAATCATTTAGTATTACTTATTGCCTTAATAGAAAGAAATTACGTATTATTTTCTATTTAACAATCCTCAGGCTCATAAACTGAAGTTAAAGTGAAAATTAAAATTTATTAGAAACAGAGTCCACTTTTGTCATATCAACTGTGTCTCGTTACAATAAACCAAAGGGTTAACCAAAGGAAACGCTATAATTCTAAAAATACGTTGAACCATTGAACCCCTAACCTCATAACTCTCACTCGCAACATTTTTCCACGCTGCTCCTCCGCCTCGCTTTGAAAGTCATTTCACAGTCGTCGCAATATTTCACCCCGTGTTACGCGTTTCTTTCCAACCACCGGCACTCCGACCTTTCTCTTATTCCGCGCCTATCTATGTAATCTCGCGCACATTCCCTCTTTTTCCCTCTGATTCTCTCTACGTGTCGCTTCTCCGTTCGTTATCTGCGATGTTTCTGCGTTTTCGGTCTGAGCAAGCCGTGTCAGACGTTCCGGAGGCTGCAAAGGCAGCCCCCCTGCCTTCTGTCAGGGACCAGTCACGCGCGTCCACCGAGATAAGGCTCACCATCATCGGCGTCGACAAGGTCGAACAATACCACCGGCGACACCCTAACGCGACCGCCTCACGAAGAACGAAGATCCCTCCGTTGATAAGGCCACCGCGTGATGTGTCGCCCTAATAGTTCTTCACCGTTTCTGTCTTCTTTAGGATACCTCGTGTGTGACGCCGTGCACCAGGGGAAGGATCCTATTTTTTTTAGGAAATTCCTTTGGTTCCGCTGAAAAATCTCCTTTGCACGATCTTTGGGGGTTTGTGTTTGGTCACCGCTGGCTCGATAATGGTTCTCTTCGTTTCCTTTGTCTTTTCTTGGGTCTTGTCCAAAGGTATCTTGATGGAATTGGTTTAGCTGGGTTGGTCATCTTTTGGAAAGAGATATTTGGATTTCTGTGCGAAGAGCATTGGAACGAAGTGAAACAATGACAGAAATATCGATAAGGTTGAATTTTTGAAAATTTGATCTTCCTTTGAGGATCGAGTCGAAGGGTATTCTTCCTCGTTTAATGGAAGTTGCATTTTTGAATACTGTTGAGAAATAGGAAAGAATTATATCTTAGTGTCGATTTGCATCTGTACAATAGAATTTCTTTCAGTTCTTCCTCTTTTCCCTTGAATTAGCGTAAGAATACGACACTACTATATTACCACGTTTCATTCAGAAAATCCATTTGAAAGTTACTCAGAAAAGTAGTATCTGACGGCAGTGAAAGCACCATCGAAATATCAACAAACCTCTCGCTCGTCCATTAAAGGGTGCAAGGGTAAACGTTGACCAGGAGAAATGTAAAAAAAGGAACGCGGGCAACGTAGATCCTTGCCAAATTGAGATTATACTCGATAAAAAAGAAACAGCGGGGTGTTCACGGTCCAAGAGAAATCGTTCCTCTTCGCGGTGTAATCCGTCGGATTCCATTAAGGGCGCCACTCATATTCGACGCTGGCCTCTTCTTTTTCCTGCGGGGGTATCGAAAAATACTGTAATTTATCAAGCTGTGGTTACGGCACTGCCCTAGAGTTCCTAAGCGGGGACTTTAACCCTGTCTGGTTTTCTCTCTTCTCTTCTCTTCTCTTCCCTTTTTCTCGCTCTCTCGAAGCTCCGCGCTCGTTCGTCGTCCTCTTTCTTCGTCCTTTCAGGATCCCTCCTGTAGTAGTTGTTAATGCATACGTCCACCAGTGTCGGCCTCGAAAGTCGACGCCCACCGTTAAGGCTGTGCTTAACAATTCCGAGAAGACCTGACTACGTCGGAGGGTACCTCGATGAAAAAGCGACTCGCGATTGTCGAGAAAAATGGGAACAATGCCGGGGAAGAATTTATTTCAATGCGTACGAAAGTACTCCACGGTGTTGGTGTGGATTCGTGCATGTAGCGTTAGATCGTGTAATATGAAATGTTGGATTTTTCATTCTTCGATTCCTTGACAACTCAACGAGAATTGAACTTTGAGTTAATACGGGAAAAGTTGGAATTTTTTAGCCTTTCAGTAATTATTTTAGAGATTAATTTAAGACTAGTGACAATTTTGGAAAATTTCTGAAAACGAAGGAGTGATCAGGCAATCGTTTTTTCTATTCAAACAAACATCCCCCTTTCATTCCTCAGCCCAGTAACTTAATAAGAAGTGAAATTTAAGTTAACACGAAAAAAATTAGAATTTTTCAATAATAATTTTGCAAAGTTTCGAGGAGTGTTCCTTATCGTTTCTTGCCTAATTCATCCGTAACTCCGAAGCACTCCATATTTTTCGACGTGAAGGGAATAAACTACACAACAAGCATACTCTCTCGAATTTATTCCACCTTAATCTAGCCTAGATTTCCACGATTGACAAGGAATGCTTTATGTACCCTCACGACGTAGCCCTCGGTTTGATATATCGTTGTCGCTTGAGTACGTGGAAGTATTTAAACAGTAATTTTTTCGTGTCGATTAAGAATAAATTAGGAGAATGATTGTAATAAAGAGAAAATTAGCGTAATACGGTAGACGAGAAAGGAGGTAGAGAGAGAGGCGATACGCTGACACGAGAAATTTCCATGCGCGATTATTACCGCTGGCGTGACCATTAAAGAATTAATGGCCTGGAAGCATTCGCGGGTCCGCAGCATGAAAACTAAATTAACCCCCGGCATTGGCCAATAGCTCCACGCAAAAATTCTGTTCCGGCCTAATGGCCGTTCCGTGTAGAACAATTTTTATCCATGCCGAATTCACAAAAAAAAAAGAAAGAAAAACCGATCACCTTTTACCATCCCTTTTATATTCCATAACCTAACACGCTGTTCATTTTACAATTACACGTAATCGAACTGTTTCAATCACCGTATACGATTCCCCCCTTCCTGGAAGAAAAGAAGAGGAAAAAAATACGGCAATTTCCCTCCAGTGTGTATTTTACCTTTTACGCGTGTAAATGTACAGATTCAATTTATTTCAGTGACCCTGTAGAAATATCTTATCAGCGATTGTCGATCTCGTTCTTTTTGTTTTTTCTTTTTTGGGATATAAACTGGAGGAGATTTTGTCTCGAGGTTAGATAATTCTTACGAAACACGCGAGCAGTGCATTTGCTATGTAAATGAGTAATTAGTAGAATTTCAGGTAATCTAGAGAATCTGGTCTGATCGAAGAATAATCCGTGATTAATCGTTCGCGCGTCCTAGCGTAACGGTGTATGTACGGTTGTTGGAACTGGTTGTGTATGTATATAGGGTGATTCTAACAATTGGGTCAAGTTATAGCTGTGTTAAAATGAACTTAATTTTTCACCGTTTATCAAATTTTGTATTCTATGGTACAATTTTTTTTAAATATTGGAAAAATTAGTATTTCGTGGGACACTTCTAATTTTTGATAAGACGTGTGTTTCGTTGAAGATTTGATGGGGGAACGTTCGAAAAATTTGAAATATCTCACGAGGTATACACTGATTTTTCTATCATTTCCTAATGCTTTTGTATCCAGAACTTTTCGAAAATTAATCTACCCAGAAAAATGAAGTTTCATAGGAAAAAATGTGCCATTGCACTTTGCAAGTGTCGGTGCACTTGTGAAAAAAAGTGCCACAGCGTCCCATTCGATTGTACCAAAAATTGACGCGAATTTAGTATTCATTACAGACGCGATGATCGACAGATAAATAACAAATTTCCTGCTCGAGTACTTAAATAAAAATTGATCTGAATTTAAAGGCAGATAAATGGAAGAAAATTTTGAAAAAAATAATTCACTCGCGAAAGGGTTAAACGGTGTAAGATTTC
>NW_017100322.1:12992-24054 GCF_001263275.1 Habropoda laboriosa | reverse complement strand
GCGACGCGAATATCTGATCGTTGCCAGCAAATTCATTAACGGAAAACGCGGCGGCACCGGCGAAAACAGAAGAAGGAGAGCAAGAAGCTGAATCGAAATTGATTACCTGCATAAAAGCCATCGTAATATCGCTAAATCATTTCGGGTATTTATAACGATCGGCGAGCCATTTGGAGAAAGAATCCAGTGGTTGTTGCATTCGCGTGCGTGGACATTTTCGAGTGTCAGCGTGAAATGCGCCGCTCGTTATTTATTATCGTAATTAAACGATCCAATTACAGGCGTAAAATATGAATTTTATCGCGTACGCCGGCTACGACCCGCGAACGCTAGTGCACATTTTAATTACGTCGCGTGCGGGATTAATAAATAAATCGAGCGTGCTCTCTCTCTCTCTCTGCAAGTTATTCGATAATAGGTTCTTTCGGTATCTGATACTCGGAGAATTGATTTTGATGGGGTCTCTTTGTTGCGAGTTGCAATTATCAACGCTGCCAGGCATCTTGAGGATACTATACTAAAGATTTCTCTTTTGAATTGCCGTTGCGAGGGATTCGAGGTCTTGTTTTAGCAGGACAATCGAATTACTTTCTCTGAATTTAGAATATAATTTGTGTTAGCTCTATTCGTCTATGAAACTTCCATGTTAGGGTTAAAATTTTTTGAAGCACCCTAAATGATTTATTTAGTAACTTGCATCGCTAATTTCAAGGAAAATCAATTAATCACAGACCTTAATTATCACTTAGACTTCTCAATTTGAGTACCAGGACAATTCATTCAGAGAAGTAGAAAAAAATGTGACATTCTCTAGTCAGGCACCTGAAAAAAATTTCGCGACGGTACGAACTTTTTCGGTTCCCGTTAGAATGCGACAAATGATAAACCATTTCTCCCTTTGTTCCATCCACAACTTCGTCCCGCTAACTTTCCACTTTGATACGACATATACCGTATTTAACAGACGACACGATCTCGTCAAAGTATCCACAATATTCATCCTCTCTCGTTCATTAGCATAATTCCGGCGTGTACGTTGGGGCGAATCGAGGCGTGTAGGGGAACGGTTTTTTTCCGCTCAACTTGAGGCGTATCGATAAGCAGACACTGCGGGCTACCGAGCGTGGTCGACGAGAGAGAATTCATTAACAAGAAACTGGTATTGGTGACGTTGGTTGCGCTGAAACACGCGCGGGGGTGGCAACAAAACCGAGCAACGCTGGCCTGGCCGCGAGGGTGGCGGACAATCGAACTCGAGAATCGATAACTCATCGTGCGCGTCTGCCGATCGTCTATCCCCTCGGCCTCTCTCTTCCTTTCCGTTACGCGTTTTCGGCCACCCCTTCGTTCTCGTGTCAATCACGCGACGCTCTCGCGACGATACCAAATGAGCAGAACGTCGTCGAATCACCGTTTAATGACGCACGCTTTATGGTTCCGTTTGGAGAAACCGTTCCTGTTACGGACTGGTTGGAACGCCGCTCGAAACGGGGGTGCAAATGGTTTCGGTGTCTGTTGGCATTCATGCAGGTTTTTTGTGTAGATTGTTTTGTTTGCGTTGCCGGTTAATGTTGAATTTTTTCGAGTTTTTTAAGTATTTTCAGTGTTGTTTTTTGTACAATTCACTTCAGTCGATTAAATCGAGAAATTATCGAGTTTTCTGTGGTACATGAAAGTGTGGTATGATAAAAATAACGATATCGACAGTAATTACAAGTAAATTTTCAGAAAATAAAAAATTCCATCCTGTGACTTGATAAATTATTAATACTTAATTTTTGACATTTGAAATATATTGTCTTCTTTGTAGCTACAAAAATAAATGGGTGTCTCAAAGGTTAAAGATGGAGTTCAAACGAGGATCTTTCCTCTGTCCTTTGGTTGTCTGGGCTACGTTTAATTGGATTATTGGCTAAAGGTGAAGCTCCTAGCAGTATCGGGAGACATAAAGTAACAACAGCTGTATTTGCTCAAGGGTTCCAATTTTACAGCTTTCACTCTGATCAGTGCTGAATAAACATCTCCTTTATCCTACGCAATTTCGTTTAAAAAAATTTCCCACTTGTATGCTTCTTATTGTAATAATTGATAACTCTTTAGGAAAAAGTAGCAAACTGTTTTTCCTATACCTAATATTAGCCAGACTTTGTACTACATTATCCGAAGAATTGAATAGCAAGCCAGACCTTCCAGCAATCAGAGCAACCAGCAGCAGGGTAATAAAATAATTCGATTTCCTCTTAAGACACGCACATCCTCGCGTGGAATCCTGAAGGAACAAAGCGCGAGACAAGGCTGGTAGCCGCGTTTGCACAACTCCACGGTTCCACCCTCGAGTGGCTGAGCTCACGCGACCGAAACAAGACGTCACACCCAGCGAGTTCTGTCTGTCAAGAAGATAGAACGTTCGCCGTCGCGACGGGGAGCGCGTTCAACGCGCCATAAACGAGCGGATTCCGTGATCTTGCAATGCGTTTCGTAAACAACCAGCTTGTTCTTTTTTTTTTTCATCTTCAACGTGAATTGGGAAATACTATTGCTATTTTCCAGGAAGATTCGAAAAGTGGCTGGATCGTTTCACGCGACCTCGACGAAAGACCATTAAGGCAACATTAAAGTGACATTTTTACGATTCTTTTTCTTCTTTTTCCGTGTGTGTTCACCTATCCTTCGTACTTTTCTCTTTCTCTCTGGCCGCCTGCTGCGCCACGAAGCTTTCTAACGTCGATCCTCTGCGTGGCAATCGTTAAAGAATTTTACGATGCCGTAAAACGTCCCCGATACTCGCCAACTGACCTTTTCTGAATGGAATACGTTGATTCGTTCGATAAGGCGGACTAGGTGCACGCCCCGTGTCGTTTATAACGCTCATCTGGGCGATTTTTCGAAGAGTGCCTCGTGAGCCGAGCTGACTCGACGGTTTTTAGTTCCAGGCTGACTGTTTTTAGAGTCGCTCCGGCTCGGCTCGGCGCGTGGTGGCGTTTTCGCCTGTGCGAGACGAGAGGATTGCACTTGGCTCTGTGCACACGGTGGTTCGTTATTTGGGGTGACTCCCCCCCCTGAGAGATTCGCTAGCCGACAAGCTCTCCGATCAAAATTGATAAGAACTGTTTTATATTTAGTAGACTGATACTGTGTGTACAGTTACCGCTTCTTTTAGAATTTTTAGTGAAAGTTCGAATCAATCTAGAGTTACTAAATTCGATTTGGAAAGAGGATTAAAAATTTGTGTTAAATATAGCGGTTTCGAGTTTGATGTTGATACAGTGAGATAAATTGAGGTACTTTGCAGTTGTAGAAGTAATAACGAGAATTATGGCGTTGAATTTATCAGACACCACCAGAATGATCTAGGATTAAATAACTCCTTGTATATAAAAAAAGTGATTCACTATACAAAAGTAAACTTCATTCGGAATAGAGGAAACGAACCACAGAAGCCTAACATCTCCCATCGATACGGACGAATCTATGAACAATTAAATTGGGGAAAAAACATGCGAGACACGAAGTTTCCATGTTAAATCAACTCGTTGCAGGATCGATCTCTCGCGATCTCACTCCCCTGGTGGTCGCCCGGAAACGCTAGAACGACGCGAGTCGATCCCGGAGATTTCACTATTAATTCGGCCGTGTTCCAAACGCGTTCCCGTCCCGTCGGTTCCGAAATTTTCACGTGCCAGCACGTCGCGTCACGCCTCGTCACTGACGGTACCCTGCCTCTTTTATTTTTACCGTCTGACGTTAATGAGAATTGGCAGGGTGATAGGAAGAGCGCGCGAGCGCACGAGAGCGTTAGGTAACTAACGAGGCTGGTCACAATGCACAAAGGGTATTATTTCCCCGATAGGTTTGAATGGATCCGCCGAATCCCATTCAGACTCTTCTCTTCTCTTTTTTCTTTTTTTACCTTTTCGTCGCGTGACTACACTCTGTCTCTCTTTTCGCTTCGCGATCCTCCCTCGTTCTCCTTCTATTATTTTCTCTTTGTTTGTATCTCCGTTTATCTACTTACCTATCTGTTAGGTTTGCTTACTGCCTTCGCCGTATGCTCCCACAGGCTTCTTCGCTCCAACCTCCTCTCCACTCTTTGATCTCTTCATTTATCGGAGACATCGCGTGGGGCGAACGCGTCGATCTGTACAGGTATTTCGAGATAAAAGAAGTTTGTTACGGGGCTGGAGGGAATTTTTACACGGTGCTTTAGATTGGAGATTGTGCTTCGTTGTTCTACACGAATGGGGACTTTGAAGTATTCAGAACTCAGAATGTTAACGTCTCTGTAGTGGGTACTATCGATGGAAACCTTATTACTCACTTAACCCTTTGATTTATGATTTTTCATCGGTGTCCATTATTTGCAGTTCTAAGTAAGAAAGGCTAATGTGTTATATTTGGTATTCTTCAATCTTACAATTTTAATTCAAAGTTGGAATTTAAATTAATATTTGTCACGGATATATCTGTTTTCGTCACACGATTCATTGTTCCAACACCCGAACCTAACCCCCTATTTTTACCAAAAATTCTCCAAACAATCGAACACTCCCAACACCACCCCCTTTCCAAGCTACCACCAATTTACCTCACCAAAGCACAACTCTCCCCTTGGATCTCCCTCGCTCCCCCGACGTAGTAGGTACCAAAAGTTTACCTACACCCGGCGTACAATACTTTAATTATCAGAAGTACGCCTATATCTCCGTTCGATCAAAGAGAAGGGCCACAAAAGGACGACGAAAAAAAAAAAAAGGAAGATTGAATTCGTCTACCCACTCAGACACGTCTATACGTTTTTGATTTTCTCGTTTTTCCAAGCTTCCTCTTTATACTCCTGTCTTCTCGTTCACCCTGTCTGCCATCCTCCCTGACCATCTATTCTACCGATAGACAAATAAATAGCTCGGGTAGACGTTGCTCGATCGACACCTTCGTCATATCCCACCGCGAATCCCTTCCTTCTTTTTTCCCCTATTTTTTTTCCGTCCCCACTGTACTTCGTCATTTTTTCGCTTGCGGATCGTGCACGCACGGTATTTCATCCGGGCAATTTGAACGGGTTATTCGCCGGACACGGACACCTGGTGTCGCGGCGTCGGTACGCCAAAAGCCAGCTGCGCTCCGCTGCACAGATTATGGCCGCGTTTTTTCCATTGAGGTTCTTAATGATATTGCCAGAGTTGAGGGAGGGAGGGAGGAGAACGATGATACAGTGCTGGCGTTTAAACGCGCGCCACCCGCCGCCACGCGAATCGAACGCGTGATTTTTTATGGCGCCGCGACGCGACCGGATTTTAGCTGCAACACGCGCCACCGTAGGAATACTCGTAAGCGTACAGCATGTGGTTGGGAATTTGTACGAATTTTTAGGGGGAGCTTGAACGATTAGCGTGGTTCTGCGAGTTTCGTACGGATTTTAGTCCCCCCCCCCCGCCGCCACGCGAATCAAACGCGTGATTTTTTATGGCGCCGCGACGCGACCGGATTTTAGCTGCAACACGCGCCACCGTAGGAATGCTCGTAAGCGTACAGCATGTGGTTGGGAATTTGTACGAATTTTGGGGGGGAGCTTGAACGATTAGCGTGGTTCTGCGAGTTTCGTACGGATTTTAGTCAATTTTTTATTTAGAAGTAGGTGAAATAATTTGGGGATGCAGGGATTTAGGTTGGATTTATTGGGTTCGGTTAAGTGAAAGTTGATAGTGTTTTGACAAAGTTCAGTAATTTTTTATTAATTTCTTTTGTGCTGATATTGCTTGTTTTATCGGTGATTGAGTTGTATTACATGTTCGATCGTTTCATTTATCTCTGTGTTTGATAATTAGGGATGTAATTTGTATTACCACAGTGCATTAAATGTTACAAAAATTTTTCACCTTAAATAACACTTAATACCGCAATCAACTTAAATCGCATGCAGACGCAACAAGTAATACTCTTTGTCTGCCTCGATACGATCTAATTGTACTTAATTTCGTATCTAAAATTCCCTCTGGTTAACTCGTTACACTTCCTCTTGGCAATCTTGATGGAAAAAATTCTCGTTCAAGTATATTATCACGGAAATGCTTGGAACTAATTAATTCCTAAATCATATCTGACATATTAAATATACTTAACGATCGTATTTCGGTAAGAAAAAAAATGTGATTCCATACAGGATTAATCTCCCTATCCCATCTATCGTAACTTTCAATTAATTTCCCATTACCTGCTCTGTCCACTTAAAATCGTTCCACCGAAGATACCTGAGAATCGCGTTTATAAACGGGCTTATTAATATCACATGTGCAATCAATTTGATCAAACTAATTTATCAGTCTGGTTTACTGAAAAACGGCAAAAAGAAAAGAGAAAAAATACAGGAAACTTTGAAACCTTACTCCACAAAGTGGGAAGCAGCTTCTCGCGACTGCTTCGAGTTCGCTCGCCCGGAAGAAAGGTAACTTTCCAACTCGAACGCCTTTGTGGCGAACTCATCAAACACCTTTCCCGGTTCCCGAGCGTTCGCACCCGAGCTTTTCTTTCAGAATAGATAAACAGTCATCCTTCCCGGAGGGATTAAACAAGGCGACTCCTTTCCTCTTCTCTCTCAGCCTGCGGTACAAGCGGCCTGTAATTACGTAAACTGCGCGGATAACAAGACCGCGCTCGTAAAGAAAGTTACTTTTTCTCTCTCTCTCTCTCTCTGTGTCGGCAAAGAGCGAAGCCTTCGTTAAAACGCGACCACGAAAGGTGGCTTGAAAGAGCTGGCGGGGATAGAAGGAAGGAGGATGATTCGAGGAGGAACATCCTTCGCATCCTGTCGCCCTTTTCTTCCACTTCCCGTTGGATCTCCCTTTTCCTTATTTTCGTTACTTCCGCTTCACGCTACCTTCGGTTATTTTAAGCGCCTTTTGCCTGAAGAAATATATGTGGACGGTTTGCTTGATGTACGTGAAAGGGAGGTTCGCGTGTTCCTTTCATTTCTTTTTTCGGATAAATAACGTTTGAGCTGGAGAAACTTAGGAAATACTTAATCTTACTAGGCAGAGAGCGTGAAATGTCGCGCGGAAAATCTCTGCGACCTTTTCTTCCGTTCTGCGATATTTAAATTGACGTAGCAACATTTTTTTCACTTTGAGTCACTGTTCTTGTAATTTAAAGTTTTTTAATTTTGTAACGCGTCTTGTTTTATCTTGGTAAATTTACTTTTTATTTTAGATTTGGCGTACTTTTTGGAAAATTTCTTTCTATCGCGATGGTATTCGCAAGCTGCCAGAAAAATGGCAAAGGGTCATCAACAATAATGGAAATTATTTCGATGAGTGATCTGTTTTCATTTTTTTTTTTTTTTTAAATAAACTTTGTCTGTACCGACAAGTCGGAAAGGATTCATTTCTACGCCTAATGTTAAACATTAGGAATATTGTGCATATAAATTTGAGTCATCGTGCAATTTCTCAGGAGGTTTGCTTCCGCTTCCCGGAAGATTCGAGGCAATTTCGCTTTCTTTTCAGTTCGCAGTTCCTCGAAATCGAGAGTGGCAGTTCCTTCGAGGAACTCGTTCCCACAATTACCACGGAAACTCAAAGTCAACGACTGGCGCGTCGTTAAAGTTGCATTACGTTGTTATTGCACGCAGAACCCGGGGAATTCGATTGGGTAATGTCGCGTCCCGCGACGCTCGAATTAATAACATTCTATTAGAGTGAAATTGCCATTGATGAAAGAGCAGTTAAGTATAATTTACAAGCTTGATCTGTTTTTCTCCGTGAATCATGTGTACGCGCATATCGTGTCGTCTAATACAATATACTTTTTCCTCCAACATTCTACATCCCGATTAAAATAATAAGAGGAAAAAAGCGACGTTCTTCTTCTTACACGTGTTTTTCCTCGATTTCTCTCAACGATTGCCAATAGAGCAGTCCCGAGATTCCTCGGCTGACGGGAATGAATAGGAACGTAGCGAAAAATTGCGAAATAATCGTTCCTCCGTGACGCCAGATAGATTAGATGAAATCTTGTGCAACGTTCGCAATTAAACCGTGTCACAATTTCGTAACGTGAAAATAAACTACCACGGTTCGTGTATACAGAATAGAAATCTCCTCGAATTTATTCGGAATACCAGGAAATACCATCGTACGAAAATGCTATTTCGAAAAATAAACTTACCCCCGAGTAAGCCTAAAGAGTACTCCTGTTCGCCCCATAAAGCACAGACGAAGAAGGAGGAGATCCTAAGGCGATTGAAATAAAAATGTAGATGCCGTTCGACACACGTGAAAAACAAGCTCGTCGAATTTTAAGGACGACAAAAGCGTGGTGGACCGGTCTTGTGTAATCCCTAAGGCGCAAAATGGGTCTGGAAAAGGGATTTCTTCGTTCGAGTGGGCTCTCGCGGTCGGTTGTTACGGACCAACCCCTCGTTCCCTGTTCGTAGCAGGATGCGTAAATAATGACGGTCATACGAGCGGCCGCGAGCATTCTTGCATCGGATCATGATTTACTGGTAAAAGGGGGAAAATTTTCGCAAGGTGAACCACGCGGATATTTCGCGACGCTGAAGGAAAAGGAGATCCTCGGTTTGTGCGCAAGATGGAGAAGAGAGGAAAATATATCGTGTATATGCGTATTAATAAATCGTTACCGAAAGAGATTCCGAATGGAATAACGATATATTATAGTTTCTTTTTTCGAGTGGTGGTAGGTAATATATTCTCGGCTTTGTGCTACATGGGTAATGTTTTTCGGATAAATGCTGGGAGATTTGTGGTCTTTAATATTGTGGAAGGGTAGGTTATTGATATATCCTTCGTATTACTACGCTGGCATTTTTTATTTTATTTTTTTTCAGTGCTGTTCTATCGATCGTTCTTGTACGACGATTATTTGTTGAAAATTGGAATAAGGACAATATAAAAATGTAAATGCGTGATCTATTTAACCCTTTCACGTTCGTGGACGATTTTTTAAAGTAAATTGGTTAAAATCGTCGTTAACTTTTGCTCAAATACCGGGAAGATTTCTGTCTGGTCGCGCAGCTTACCGGCCAGTAACACATCATAAATTAATAAACAGTTCTTTCCAGCCGTCTTCCTAGCCCCTAACAAATTCCTTCCCTATCATAAAACAGTTCAAGTCGCATCCTGGTCATGGTTCCTATCCCTTTCCCCTTTCCGGGTTTTCCCCAAATTATTTCAACTTTTGCACACCACCTTCACCCTCACGTTCTCCTTCCACTAGTTTCCTAATTTTCGAGACCTTCTTTTCCACCACCTTCAACGTCCAACCAATCACAACATACACCGACCTAATATATACCCACGCACCATCACAAATAAGAGAGTTGAAAAATATTCTTACGGAGAGAAACCTCTTATTCACCATCACCACACCAGCTACTAGAATTTCGCCCTTCCGGGATTAACACATCGGGAGCGCAACGATACTGACCGAGTTCGAGCTGAAACCAGTCTCGCTCACGAGTCGAGCATCGTACAATTTCATTTTTAACCAAAATTGAAGAGAATTATCGAATGATCGCCGGTGTCTGATCACATTCGAACACGTACTACTGAAACGAAGCAGAAGCTACTACTCCCTGCGTTATCCGTCGAATAAAATTTATCCAAGATCGTGAAAGTTAAGTTGCGATCACGAACGTTTCTCTGCGATTGCTTCATAAAAGCTGCGACGGAAGTGCCTGTGAGATTTCTCCGGGCACAAAGCCTCGATTCCGCTGTTAAAAATAATGTCCCGCAGAGTGGCGATTCTCTTCTAAGAATGCCCGCAATTAATGCGGTTTTACGAGGAAAACTCGGAGGCTTTTCGAGAGGAGGGATCAGGTTGGAGAGATGGCCAACGCGGATGAGAGGATTTCGTTAAGTACTTCCCACGAGATGGGACGTTTATCCTTTTTACTCCCGGATCCGGGAGCATCACGCGAACTCTATTCTTTCACTTAGCCTTGCCCCTCGTCACGAAAGCGATTTCGCCCCGTGCTTTCTTCTCTCTGTCCTTCTATTCTTCCTGTTGCCTTTAAGGGCACTCGCTAATCTGTTTTCGATGATGCCCGGCCAAAGAAGGGAACAAAGGAAAACCCAGGGACAGATCAGATTTAGTCTGGACCACGTTCCGCGCAGGAACATCCTTGTTAGGATTACCATTGTTGTCGGGGATTTCAGTGTTAGATTTTTCGGGCGGGCTGTTTGCCTAATCATTTGCCGTAATGGTAGAGTATTTGTTAAGTAGGTGGTAAATTTATCGACAGATTTTTTTAGTGATGGAAGTGTCAGGATTATCGATGTATTTGTTGGTGATTTAAATTTCTTTCAGTAATATTATTAATTATTAATGTTACGAGGATTGTTATTGAATAAATTTTGATTTAGATATAGGACGTTGAAAAATGGACCTCGTTTTTTAAAGAAACTTGGATTTTATGATTACTTTTTGGAATTTGTTCTAGTTAACTCAGAAAAATATAAATTTCATATTATCCTGTTTAGGATTATTGATCCCATACAATGGGAATTAAAATGAACTTTTAGTGTAAATGACTATGAATACTATTCATTTTAGTAATAATATCATTGCAATAAGCAGTTTGCTATTCATCCTATTTTTCCTATGGTACCTACTCAACGTTCTTATGAAAAAATCCAATTTCTTATCGTTCACATTGCTCTCTTTTTTCAAACAGAATTTCTCCATTCCTCTAATAGTGCAACTAACATTACGAGACTCTTGACGATGCACTAATGCCAAACGAAATTTCTGAAGACCAATTTCAACCAGTACTTGCACTGTCTTAATAGATCCCAGGAAATGGTAAATTCGCAAGTTCTCGACCGGAGGGTTAATCTCGAGCGGAACGAAAATGTTATTTGTCCAGGGATTACGATTCAGCAACGTCGGTCCATTCCTCTGACCTAATGACGTAATAATTCTCATCAGGCCATCACCGCAGGCTAATTCCAGTACCGCGAAATAAGGCAATTAATTGCGCACCGCGATGCACGTCCCGGCCAATTAATTAGCCATTTAATTTAGATCCTATCGGCGGAAGAGGTCA
>NW_017100322.1:0-12965 GCF_001263275.1 Habropoda laboriosa | reverse complement strand
ATTCTCTATCTTTTCTTCTTCAACCGATGGAATTCCACGGCTGAGAATCGAACCAAGTTCAAGAGGATTTTCTCATTTTATTCTCTCCCTTGTTGGTCCTCCCTTATATCGCTACTAAAAATTTGATAAAATTTTCCGCAACCGTGTACAAGGAATGTTCTATGTATTTTAGGGGAAGCTTAGTGTACTGACTGTCTCGAAATAAAGTATTACAAAGTCTTTGAAAAGAAATTTTTGTACACGTGAATGGAAATTTTTTATATATTTCTACGCATATTGAGATTCGATTTCTCCCACTTCGAAGCATACAATCTAGATCATTGAATGACAAAAAATTCTTATAATTGCTAACTTCTTTTTGGAAAGTTTTGTGCAAATTGCAATGCACAGTGCATAAATTGAAGTCCAGCGGAACTGAATTTAATGGAATTTAAAAAAGTCGTACACTTTGATAATTCTACTTGTTCCGAACGATCGATACGCTTCCAAGGTGAAACACAGTTTTACACGATCGCGGGTGTCCATTTGGAAACGCCGGTAAATTACAGCTCTCGTCCACCGCTTCTCTCGATTGTCACCTCGCGTCTTTCTTTTCCACGCTTTCGACCTTTCCTCCTCGCTCTCGAGTCGCTCGAGGATGAAACGAGAGGGATGCCGGCAGTGGAATTTCCTCCTCTTCTCCTTCGTCGTGTTTACTCCCTCCCCGTTCGCCAAGCAGAACGTTAATTACCGGCTTGACTGTGTTGCACTCTCCGAAAGTCGTCCGTTCACGACGCGGCGCCTTCGTGGGGCTCTCCTCATTTTTAAGCGACAAGTTTAATTATGCCCGCGGGCCAGACCGTTTATTCCGGGCTGGTTCCGCCGGTTCGAGCCCCGTGGAAAAGTCCTCGCTCGCCGCGCTGTTTCTTTCACGGGTCAGTGAGGGGGGGAGAGAGAAGATCGTCGTCACGCGATGTCGCGGTACCACGCGTGTCGAGGCGATCCTTTATGATCCTTGGGACCGTTCTTCTCTCGTCGCCAGGCGCCATCCAGAGCCCGCTTATTATCGTCGTTACTTGGAGTACCGACGCGTCTTGCAAGGTGTCTCCCCAGCCGCGTTTTTATCCGACCGACACCACACTGCGTTGGCTCGATTACCGGAGAGTATGAAAGATGAGAGTGGACGTTTTGCGCTGTTTAAATTGTGGGTAGTTTTGGCCCTGATTGGAGGATGCAGGATGTGCGAGATCCTTTGATGGACGGGTAATTGCGAGTACGATGAGGAAGACATTTTAGGTGCAAAGTGTTTAAGGGATTACGTGATTTTGATGGGTGTAATTTAGGTTTCTTTTTTTTTTTTTTTTTGGTTCTTAGCGGGTACTCGGGCTTTGATGTCGGCGACGAAGAGATGGGTTTTCGTTGTGAAGAAAATTTGATTATATGGTTTCTTTAATTTTACTTGCAGCTTCGACTGCTTACTTCATTTGCTATAATTAGATATTTAGTGTGATTTAAGAGGAATTGGGTTTTCGTTGGGAAACAGATATAGTATTTTGCTAGAGTTTGAATCTTGAGAAATTCTATTCGTTGGAAAGAAAATTTGATTATATTTGTTTAAATTTTACTTGGAGCATTGACTGCTTATGTTACTTGCTATAATTAGATAATTAGTGTGATCTAAGAAGAACTGGGTTTTCGTTGAGATTTTAGAATTAGAATGTTAGAAGCTTGACTCAGGAAATTCTGTTCTTTGTAAAGAAAATTTGATTATATTTTTTTATTTTGTATACAACATCCATTGCATAGTTAATTTTATAATATCAATAATTTGCACGCTGTGCTAATAGCCCTGCAAGCTCAAATCGCTCAGATTTCAGAATTGCAGAATTTCGAACCCTTTCTGAATTAAAACAATATTTTGGGGTATAATTTTATTCGCTCCACGATACGATACAAAAATGTCTTTTATCAGCTCTCAATCTTCCTTCCCCTCGATGATTCTTAATGGCGGGTCGCTGCAACATCGGCGAGCTTTGCCAAGTCGCATTCGTCATCTCTCCCACGAGCCATCAGTGAAATCCTTCATAAAGCCAGCGAACGAGCCTCGCTCCCTTAGAACGCCTGCAGTTCGACGATCATTAAGCCGTGACGGATTTCAGTCTTTCGCGCATGGTCGACTTCGACTTGGTATCTATCGATTTGCCCGCATACTTCTAAATCCCGAACGATCTTTCGTCGAATCCTAACTGCCGGGATTTAACCCCGTCCATTAAGGTGCTAAATGCTGGCATTACTTTCAGTCTATCCTTAGTTCCTCGCAGCCAACTGTTTCCTACTCTCTTATGTTCGGTTTAAATCAAACTGAAGTAAGAACGACAATATTTATCGTATCACACAATTTCATTTAGAGTTAAATAGACTTAATGTGGGGGGAAAAATAGTATTTTGCTTCCTTTGTTGCTTTTAAGATGCTGAGCTGTATTATTTGCTATAGATTATTAAATCTGAATTATTCATAAGTCAAAGTGATTCGACTTTTTTGCAATTTTTCAATTTTAGTATCAAAGTAGATGATTGCTGCTCGACTTTCCATAAATGAAATAAACGCGATAAATTTTGTTCGATACGATCAGTCTCTTCGATTTCCGAGCAATTCAATTGCAAACAGAGATTAGACACGTCGAAATAGGCTGGAGATAAGTAAATATCTGCGTTGAATATTGAGAATACTGTCGATGGTTAAATTATACTCTATTGGATTTTAACTACCACCTGTCACGAGTGGAAATGTGCTCTTTTATATTGTGTCAGGCGGTGGTAAGTGGAAATAGCGGAGTGCAGGTTGACAAGACGTTAATTCCAGAGCTGATGTTTGACGGTGGTTGGTGCTAATTTATGACTCAGCCAGGCGAACTTATCTGGAAACGATTAATTACGTTAGGACAAACAACATAGACAAGTAGAATCTCGGTTTGATGTTCGCTCTGCTGATCAGATCCCAGCTTTCACTCACTCTACCAATATTAAGTCACGATCGGATCCACATCGTTAACACTGGAGTGCTTTGGAGCAGTGTCTTAAGTTAAACAGTCGAAAGAAACATAACTACGAATATGAAGGAAAAATAAAGGCAGTTTAGAAAAAGATTTGAAGCTGTCGAGAGAGATAAATTTGAAAATACTTGGAACAATAGGCTAGCCTAAGGGAAATGAGAGACTGTAGTTGGAAAGGTAGCTGTAAAATTTGCTGGAAGCCGCGAGAGATTTCTTCCGTAACGAACACTTTCACGCCTCGTTGGTCGCGACATCGATTACGATGCTAGTCACTACTGGCCAGCGTTTGATCGATACCAGACGCGGTTAATTTCGAATAAAAAAAAAAAGGAAAAGGAAAAATGAAAATCCATTAATGCGGTACCAGCCCCGGAGGTTTTCCACTTTCATCGATGTCTCACGTGACGAAACTATCGAGGCCTCGTCACGACGTTAATCACACCTCTCTTATCCGATGTGTCTGTCTCTCTTCCTGGTTCTCTCGTTTTCTTTCTGTCATTCTCTCTCTGTTTCTATTTCACTTCCTTGCTCTCTCGTTTTCTGTCTCTCGGTCTCTCCTTGTCTCTCCCTGTCTCTCCCTATCTCTCCCGGTCTCTCCCTATCTCTCCCTGTCTCTCCCGGTTTATTATTCTCTCTTTCTCTCTCTGTTTCTATTTCACTTCCTTGCTCTCTCGTTTTCTGTCTCTCGGTCTCTCCTTGTCTCTCCCTATCTCTCCCTGTCTCTCCCTGTCTCTCCCGGTTTATTATTCTCTCTTTCTCTCTCTGTTTCTATTTCACTTCCTTGCTCTCTCGTTTTCTGTCTCTCCCTGTCTCTTCCTATCTCTCCCTGTCTCTCCCTGTCTCTCTCGGTTTATTATTCTCTCTTTCTCTGTTTCTATTTCACTTCCTTGCTCTCTCGTTTTCTCTCTGTCCCTGTTGCTCTTCCTCACTCTCTCGTTTTCTTTCTCTTCTTGTCTATCATTCGCTCTTTTCCTCTCTAATTCTCTTTCCATCTATGTCTACGCCCCTCTCTGTATCTCTTCCCAATTTAACAAGATATCCGAAGAAAATATTCATAATCCATAGATACAAAAGGAGAGAGAGAGAGAGAGAGAGAGGTGATCCTGAGGATCTATTCGTAAAGACCGGTCGAACGATCCGTCGAACGAGATCGCACGGCTAAATAAACGTCAGCGGCTAAACAAATACCTCAGGTTGGTCATTAGAAAGCAAAAACGATGCTCGATGATGGAAAAAGCACAGAGAGGCAGGGTGATTAATAATGGCTGGCGACTGCAAACGATCGGCGATCAAACGAGATAACAGGGACGATCCAGCTAACGTCAAGGAGGGAACGAGGAGGAGGAGGCTTCATTACTCGATTTTCCGCGCTGGTAAACGCGGCCCAGCGATGAATCCTGCGCGCAGAGTTTAGATCCAGGCAAGAAATCTCTGTTCGATGGCCGTAAATCGAGAGAACGCTTCGAGGCACCGGGAAGGCTGTGGATCTGGCTACCAGAACGGGTTAATATCGAGCTCGCGTCGTTACTCGAGCCGGGACGAGAGCGAGAACAAGCGGATTCCGCGACTCGATAGGCCGCCTGTTAGTTAGATGAGAGGCAATTATCGTAAATAAGACGTGTGCCCATCGGGCACGTGGGTGTTCCCCTTGGTGGTGGCCGTTTTCTCGACCCTGGGCTAACTCTTCTCCGTGGCCCTACGAAGAGCGGAAAACAGGGCTGGTTTGAAAGAAGAGATATGTGACAGAGGGCAATCTCGTTTCGTGTGGTTAACGACGATGTGCTATCTGAGATTTCGTCCATTTGGGGATAATCTTAGAACGATTTTACGTGGATTTTTAGCGAGTCTTAACATTCTCAGCGTAAAATACGAAGAAATTAAAATGAACCAATTGCAAAGAAATTTTAAAAGACGAATAAATAAATTTCCTCCAATTTCGAGCAACAAATAGTTCCAAACGTGATATTTTAGAGCAAATTGTGTAATTTGCGAAAATGTTTATTAACACAGAGGACAATTTAAGAAATTTCTTTTTTTAATGTTTTTGCATATGTAAATTTTCCTCTTAATTCCTTTAAAAAGAAGTTTCAGTTGTATATCTTAAGATGTACGTTGAATCGCTTGAAATTCTACCTAAATGCTAGCAGTAAAAGATAATTGACAAGGATTGATTAAAAGCAGCTGGTTCCATCCGTTCGTGTCTTTTCATAAGACACGATTATCGCAAACGAGGCGTGCATTGAACGCGCGGTCGGCGTTGTTCCCGTGATTCATTGTTTCTTCGTCCCTTCGGATGAAAGCGAAAAAAGGAACAGAAAGGGGAGGATGCACCGGAAGACAACCCCATTTCGTTTATCTTACCGCGGTAACAAATCTGCGCCGATCAGCAGCTTTTGAACACGCCGCTATACATCTCTGGATTAACTGTTTCTTTATCAAAGAGCATTGTACAAATGTTTCCCAAAGGGTGGAATTAACGAAAAACAGTTCCATTCTTTTCTTACGTATCGAAACAATTTTTTATTAAGAATCAAACATATTATCCTTGAAGTATAAAAGTAATTTTGGATAGAAATTTTAAAATTTCTCAAAAAATAAATTTCCATCGAATTAATTCTCTTATCGAATCACTTTTTTTTTTATCCCATTTAAAACAAACTCGAATTCATCGAATATTGCATCGAAAATGAAGAATATATTTCAGTAGAAATTTTCATCGTATTTTTAATTTATCAAATTTCTTTTCCACCTCGTTTAAACTAAGTAAACAAAAATTCATGGAATATTGCAAACAGCTATTTCACTAAACAATCGCCCAAATTTTGATCTCGCTGTTAACTTATCAAATCTTCCTTCCACCTCGTCTAAAAATTCCTGGAATATTGCAGAAAGCTAATTCACCAAACAATCGCACAAAGTTCGCTCAACGTACGAAATACTCGATGCAACAGAAAATTAAGTACAATTCTATTCAGATTTCGCGAAATATTCCCCAGGTCTGCCGATCAGTTAAGAAAAACTAATTTCCCCGCATAAAATATGCCTCTCCGGTTAACAAAACCAACGCGAGATCACACACCATACCGACATTTATCATCCTCAGATCTATCGTGCAACAGGCCCTCGGGTAGTCACTTGCACGTCTCCCTGTGCAGTTGTTATCAAGAAAAATTATAGTGGTCGCGATGATAGGAACGAAACGTCAGCCACGCGAATAGTGCAAACTGATTCGACTTTTCTCCTCGCGTAAGAGTCAACAGGCACGCAATCATACATCGTGGTCGTTGGACGACGAAGGGAGGAGCCTCTCTGTTGCCGTGTGACAAGGAACCCAGGGGTCAATCTTTTGTTTGGCCTCGACCTTTTGTCTCTGTGTCTTGCAATTACTCACGTATCCGGCGTGCTCGCAAATTGGAGGGAAGCCCCTTTTTTCTCGTCGCCGCGGCCTTTCCTTTTTCTTCTCCGCGTAAAGCCGTGTTTTTTTTCAGCTCGTGTGTCCTCCTCGCGAGTGCATCCTCTTTTCATGATTGACACCTCGCACGCTGAACTCGTAATTGCTGTATACGTAAAAGGACATCCTGGATAAGGAGTCGAGGTCCTTTTGTGACCTCGCGCAGCCTCGTCGAGAGATGGATAATGATTTTGCAGAGTATTACCAGCTAACAAGAGGCGCAGCTTTGTTTCTTTCAGAGGAACTGATATGCTTGATAGTGAGCGAGTTTAAGAGCGAAGATTGGGGAAATTTTAGTGCTGGTTGGGTGTTACAGTAATTTTTTTAACGGTAGCATGTGGAAGAACGAGAAATTTTGGTGTAAATTATTTTCGAACTTGTTACTTTTGAATATTTCAGTTGAAGAAATCACTTTTTGAGAAAGAAATGTATAAAATTGCATACAATTTATCGAAATTAGATGAGAAGACAATTTTTTATATTTTTTGCGTATGACTATAGGGCAAGAAATTACGATCACTTTCGTTTCCAAATTTTTGCACATTTTTCAACTTGTTTTTTAGGAGCGATTTTATTTTAAAATCCTCTTTTCCCTTTGTACAATTAAACAGCAGCCTGTTTACCCCGAAGATTTCCCAAAATTTAACGATCAAATAATAGGACTGATCTACTTTGAAATGTCCACCATGAAACCACCTTTCTCGTAAAACCAGGGAAATAATTTTTCCGAGCGCATTCGTCGAGCATCTCGTTATCAGATCAATTTACATTTCCATGCACAAAAACCCGCTTAACAAGCAAGAACTTTGTAACCACGAGCAAGGGACACGATCAATAACCCGCACAAACATAATTTGAATACCCATCAGCCTTCAGAGCCCCAACAGCCCACCAGCACCTGTATCCTCCAGTTCACACACTCTAACGTGAAGCGTTACATTTTCAAGCGTAAGCAAATTCCGAATCTCGAGGAATAAAAAGTCACTCTTACCGGTCCATTTATTCCCCGCATTTAAAGCCGGATCGTCTCGTTGAAACATTAACGAGCAACAGCCCTTAGAGACACGATGACGTTCACGATGGTGGGAGGGAGAGCTCGTGAAAATTTCAAAGAAGAAAATTCGTTTTCCGGCGTGTGCACCCTCGAAAAGCCGTTTGCAGATGGTGAAAAGGGTCTCGAAAAGTCTCTCCCTCTCTCACACACACATTCTCTCTCTCTCTCTCTCTCTCTCTCCTCTTCTAGCTTGCTCCGCGGAATGTCCACTCTTTCGACGGGTTTCCAAGTGACCGTTGCCAAGGGAGGCAAGAGAGACTCCACTTCAGCAACCCCTCGCCCGTTTTCTAACCCCTCTTCTGTCGAAGTAGATCGAACCCGCGGCCTGGCCGTTTTCGAAAACGAGGAATACGGCCGGACATGCTCGAAGAATGGCGGCTGATCGCTCCTCTGGCGAAGAAAAAAGGGAGCCGACTTGGAGAGTGTAATTTGTCGATGAGCGACATCCACCATTTTCACCGTGTTACGTTCTCTTTCTCTCCTTTTTTTTTCCTTCGAATTCCTCCTTTGTCGTGTGGTTCATTTGGTTCGTTCATCGATCGCCAGATTTTTTTAGGTACAGAGCCTTCGTTGGGCTGAAATGAAATTAATTATCGACCTTTACCGGTAAACCTGCTAAATAGTGTTTCAGCGTGAACAGTATAATTCATGGACAACATTGGAAAGGCAGATCTCTGGTAGTACGGAGTAAAAGTTGGCGATTTCTTCGATTTGCAACGAGGCAAATCTTACCGATCGCATTGATCGGCGTAAATGGAATTTCACGAATAGAGAAAACGTAGATTTGTCGTGGGTAATTAGAACCGGCGGGAATCGTCGTTGCTTTCTCGAAAAAGTTTCCACGGGAGACGAGAACTTTCTATTTACCCGCGCGGTGTCCGGTAATTGAGAAAAAGAATTAAGGGAGAGAATAGAATCGGCAGGCGCAACGAACAGTTCATTTAGCTACTCGTTCAGAGGGGGTTAGATAGAGATAGGAAGGGAAAGAAGTTAAGAAAAAAAGGGGGAGGAAGAAACGGGACCGATTTTATTCCCTTGCACTCGAAGCTTTAAAGAGTTTCGAAGGTGCTTCGGGAGGCCATTGAGAATCCTTAAGAAGCTTTTGCTGCCTTGGTAACTAATTAAAATTCCTCCCCTCTCGAGTCTTTGAAACTCGCGCACGATCAATCTCTGGCCTGGATCTAATGTTTTCCCCGAATGAAACGAAGTCGAGAGTGGAGGGAGAGGTTCTTCTTTTGTTTGTTTACTTTTCCGTCGACGTAGAAGAATTTTCTGCATAGGAGTAACTTTTCACGCTCGAATTATTTTCTACGCTCGCGTCTCGACCAGAGAGGAAAAAGCAACGAGCGGCGAACGGGCGAGCGGTTTCTCTTGATGAAGAATGTTAACCCACGTTGACCCTCGCGACAGTGGTCGTGATTATCTCAATCAACGAGGCTAATTCCGCCGGCTAGGCTGCCATTCGTCGTTGACCTCGGTGCTCGTGAATTGTCTCGTTCTATGGCTTTATCTACGTTATTAAATCTTGACCGAGATTGCGGTAATTGGTTCAATGGAAATTCTCGGCTTGGTCAACCTTTCGATCAGATTATTCGAAAGTAAAGAAGATTGCCGTGTGTAGATATACGCTGTGTCGATTAAGTGTTTCAGGTCAGTGTGCATGACGAGGCGGGCGAGAATTGTCAGACACTTTTCGTGAATTTTTTTTTATTATCGCGATCTACCAGAATGAAGTATTATAGATTGCTGTTGATCTCTGTAATACCGGCCTTTTGGCTTTTGTCTTATATTTTTTAGATTGTGACTGAAGGTCTTTAGATTTCGGTAGTTCTCACCTGCCATATTTCATCTGATACTAATGAGATGCAAAAATATTAATTACCCTTCGATTGAGAATGACCTGAATTCCGATAGGTGAAATTTTTCGTATTCCATTTGCAAAAACCCGAATTCTGACATTTCCAAAGTGAAACCCCCACAATTATTTCCCCAGAAAGAGAAACTCCGAAAAACGGATATATCCATTCCTCAGTCTCCCTAATTAACCCAAAAAAATCCACAGCCAAAGTGAAATTCCCATTGGAAGATTAATTGACTTGGCAAGGCAGCCGAGCGATCCCCGAAAAAAAAGGATCCCCTTACCCGTTGTACTATCCAGAAAAACAAGCTAATTCACACTCTCCATTAAACCGAAAAGAGACGTACCGAACGGCTAATTAATTGCTATCGTTGCAGCTACGGTACGAAATTCGTGAAACTCGTTCCGGAGGAAGGAAGAACGTGTATCGTTCGAAGGCGGCTTACAAATGCGGCGACACCCGCCACGACGAGTAATGCGCCACGAACAACGTTTCGGAACACGGGGTCAGGTTGTGTGTCTGTAGCGCTTTTTTTAAAGAGGGACCGCCGCCGCCGTCGGCTGCGAGGCGTAAAAATCAATCGTACGTTTCTCCCTGCAGGCGTTAAAACAGCTCGTCCTTAAAACGTGTGCTCGAGTAGGTTGCGGTGAGCGAAGTTTGTGGTCGCGGACCAATGCTAAATTGTCCAGGTTGAGACTGTGAACCAACCGGAATTCGCAGGTGTCCACGTCGACGACCATAAGCAGAGACACTAGGGAGAAGAGATCCTTCGACCTCGTCCTGTGTGTCGCCTTTCTTCATACTTTGTTGCTCTCTTCTTCGTACCTGCAATTAACCGGTTTGTTTTGTAAACCGAGGCTGCCACTTGCTACGTCGCCGGTTAAAAAACAGTCGGGCTGAATGCATCGCTCATTTGCATGCCATTGTTTCAATATTTGTTCGGCTCTTCGCCCGATGGAGACCATCTTGGCGGACTATCGAGGTGTACGGGAGTTTGAAGTAGGATAGTGGGTTTTGGTGGTTGGGAATAGGCGTTGGGGTCTTGTAGGAATTTTGGGTGTGAGCTTGATAAGTTCTATAAACTAATAAAATTAGTAATGATAACGTGAATTAGACATTTTCCTTTATTCTCGATCAGAGTATCCTAAGACAGATTCTGTTTTTCATTTGAAAAATATTTTTGCAATCTTTTCAAATAAAATTCTTCCGAAATTTGGGACAGTTTTGTTTGGAAAGTTTCAATCAATTAGCCTAATTACAAACACACAGAAAATCTGAAAATTAACTGAAACTGCTTAACCAGCGCTCCAAATTTGTGTCTTCGAAATACCTTGCAATTTTACGTGTTCGTTAAAAAAGTAAAGTGTGAAGGAATTGTGTCCAGCAGTTTGGAGCAGAGGTAAAGGTAGAATAGTGAGATTGGTGCAATTTGAAAGGTAGAAATAACTACATTTCGAGATTTCCAATGGATCGTCGTGTTCTTTCGGCGTTGCGTTAGGCGTGTTCGGTGGCCGCGCTCTAAATTGGCTGATTATGCTTTGGAAGTCCGTTCGCTCGTCCTCCCGTTGCAGGATAAGCTTGATGATTTCCGTCGAATTATGTAAACGAGCGGTCTGGAGCCGCTGCCCAACCCAGATCCACGGTAATTGAGGCTGGAGATGTGTATTTGCGGAAAAACGAGCGGATGGAAAAATTCGAAGTACGCCGGTATCCCGCTGGTCCGCTCCTTCGCCTCAGGATCGGTTTAATCGGAAGAATGTACCGTGAAGATTCCATTATCCACTCGCCCCCTGTGTACGTAAATTTCGCTTCTCGACTAATTGGACGAGGGAAATTAATTTTGCGGTGTTTGTATCGTTTAAGAAAGAAATACAGCACATTTTTTAACTTGGTTATAAAGTTGAGGGTCCGACGATACACTTGTCTTTATAATTTTTTCGCGTTTTGAAAGGCCACTGGGAATTTTATTAAAGGAACGTCGGAAATTAATAATTACGTTGTTACGACGCGAAAGAAGCATAGGGAAATATTTTTGCAATTGAGGCTTTGGAAATTAAATGTCTATGTTTGTCGTAGACTTTGACTATCGTTAGAGAAAGTTTCCCTTGATTTTTCATTTTTATTATTTTCATAGGAGACTTTTTGCAAACAATATTAAATCAAAAACACTCTTCTCTAGAAAATTTTAATCGATCGTCTCGCGTGAAATAAAATGAGGGACACAAAAATTAGTTAAATTCTACAAAGGTACATTTCCTCATAATGTTCTTTATTTCCATGGGCAAAATTTTTAAAATTTTAAGTTTTTCTTTTAAAAAATTTATCACATTTTTAAGTAAAGAGGAAAAACCAGCGGTAGTGCATATCTCCGCGAGAAATTGATGTCCTGTGATTCAGCGTGTCTTCCAACGAAAGCAGAGAAAGGGTTAATTAATTTCCAAAGCAGTCGATCCTCAAAATGTTGATTCTCTCTAAACTTTCACGCGGTAATTTCGAAAAAAATGAATCTGTTGACCCCGCCTAGGTGTACGTAACCCTCGAAGAATTCCCGCGATGAACTTGAACGAACGAGAGAGAAGGAAACGTAGGATAGGGAGGGTAGAGGAAAGAGAAAGGAAGATAGTACGCGTGTATATAAAAGGTGTCACGTTCTGCCTTTAAATCTTGTTACCATTGACTAGAGTGGAAGGAAGAGGGACGAAGAGCTGGTTGTACTTGAACACACTCGCACAGAGCGCGAGAGGAGAAAGGAGAAGAGGGCGGGCGAAAGGAGTGAGAGAGATTGAATCTCGAGTTGTCTCGGTGGCAGAGACCTTGGCTTTGGCGGTATCCATAACCAGATTAATGACTCTCGAGCTCGCCAGGTCTCTCGGGAATGCGCGAATTGAGAAATTTACACGCCCACATGGACGCAACCGCTGGTTGAAAAAATCCTCTCGACACGCTGGCTTCGTTCGTTCGTTCGTTTCGTTCCCTCGAACTTGTCGCGATAAGGAACGAAGGAGAGGCGACTCCGGAGAAAATTATAGGCGACGCTACTTTCACGGGAATTAGCGTTGATTTACGAGCGGGCACCACGAACTTTCCGAACATCCGCCGTGTGTGCTGCATTCGTTAACGGTTTTATATTCGTCCAGTTGCTGCGTTCTTGCGTGGCTCCCGAGGAACAGTTTAATATCGACTCCCGACGTCGAATTATCGTGTCCAGGCTTTTTGCCCGTGTCACCGATCGCGATAAATTCGTCCGAGATAAGAGGAAAGATCGTCGAGAGTATTGGCTGCCTTGAGAAAGTTTCGAATCGGGGAAAAATTCGGTATTCGAAAAATCGTGGGAAATTGTAAGAAAATCAGGAGTTTCTGGTATATTAGCGTCGTAAATTATGTTTCTAATAAAATGACTTTACGTGTCGGGTAAATTAAGATAGGGAATGATCTTTTAATTTCTTTTGTTTGCGAAGTGCAGTATATTCTCTACAAGTGTCAGTAAAATGTAGGGTCGATTCCATTAGTGACAGTAAAATGTTACTGACACCGGTAAAATGTAGGGTCGGCCTACATCCACGTAAAAA
>NW_017100321.1:1635188-1639385 GCF_001263275.1 Habropoda laboriosa | reverse complement strand
GCGCGCGTGCTCTGCGGTGGCCGTGTATGAAAGTCACGGGACGTGTAATATCGTAGTGATTAGTTGCTGTGTAGAACAATTATTGTAGAATTAAACCGGGCCCGAGGGTGAGCGGCTTAGCGAATTACACTATGCTCGAAACGATTATTGCCGCATTAATTTCGTTTTATGCGCCTTGTTGTAGGTCCGAGGCGCGGAATAATTCGGAGCAACGACTTTCCTCGCTTCCTTCCACGAAAACGGCCTCCTATTATTAGGCTGCCGTTGAATACCAGACGACCGCAATAAGCAAGACCACCAGCCTTTAAAAAAAACAAGTAGGTATACATATAATATATATACATATAGTACGTACATATATACAGTAAATCCTCCTATAACGCGGTTTCCATATGACGCTGTACGAATTAATCGTGTTATAGGAGGGTTGACTGTATATATGTACGCTCCTCTTCCTCCGTTTCTCTATACTTTTTTTCTTCGTTTTCTCCTTGGCCGAGTCTTTTCTGTCTCTCTCTCTCTCTCTCTCTCTCTCTCTCTCTCTCTCTCTCTCTCTCTCTCTCTCTCTACCTATTCACTTGTACTACCCGTGTTCTGTACCTTTTTGCACGCTGGTCCGGCGTGTCTTGCGTCTCTGTCACTCGTTAACTCCTAACCTCTCTTTCGGAAGAAACGCTAGGCGCTCGCCCGTTATTCGACAGTGAAATATTCTCGACGAATTCCTCTATTTCTGCGCTAGCCTGTGTGAAATAATGTGCGCGAGAAAAATATTCGAGCTCGCCTCGCTTGTTCCTTCTCTCTTCCTGGGGAATTATTAACACACGGGCGTAGACACGCGCAAAAGCAACCACTGGCTCACTCGCGCCTGTAAATTGTTTAGACAGACGTTAAATATCGTTGAACGTCGTTTTTTGTTTTCTGAAACAATATTCTTTCCGCTTCTTCGGGTTTTGTAAAACGTGTCTAACGTCCGAGAAAACACGTTCACTCTTTTTTCGAGGATTTTCATAAATCTTTTTATTAAATATTCCGTCAGCTTGATTAAAATTTTTTGTAACATTTTTATCGAACCATATTCACCCGTCTCTCTATCTTTGTTTACATATTCTGGTATCGTCGTTCACCACGTCTACCCCCTCCAGTCTCCCCTATCCCCACCACAGACCGCCAACCAAAAGCGTTGAAATTCGCGAGAGCATGCAAACAACAATCATGACCATAATGGGCGTAGTAAATAACCAAGTGCAGGCTAAATTATAGCTGTCCCCACCTCTTCGTTCACTTTTTCCAGTGCTTTTGCTTAGGAAGTGGGGTAGGAAAGGGGGCAGCTGCTAAAACCACTTAACTTAACGAATCCTGCGGATAAAGGGTTACGCTTGGCTGCACAAAGGAGAACACTCGAAAAAATATAATTAAATGCTTTATTCATAACTCTCTTTCGCTCCGCTCTTCTTGCTCGTCCTACCTTCACCCTCGCTGTTCTTCTCTCCCTCTCTCTCTCTCTCCCTCCCCCTCTCTCTCTCTCGTTCTCTCTTTCTATTTTTTTTCGGCACAAGAGAAGCGGAGCTATGCGCGCGTGCACGCGGGGATGCAAATGAATGTAAAGCAATTGTTCGGTACATTCCGGAAAATGCGACAAACGAACGTCAGCACTCGCGTTATTAAGCGTGAGCCGCAAGTGCATGAGTGGTCAAATTTATCGGATGGACAAGAAATATGTACATACATGATCGAGTTAGAGAATGGTGGGGTGCAGTGAACTGGTCGAGTGGTGGGGGAAGGTAAGCAGCCAATAACGACATAGAGTTAGGGAAGTGGAGAAAAGTCACGCTATACGCGAGACAGAAAGATAGGGGTCCGGGTGAATATCAGAGTTAACTATTCCGGCTGGTTTCAGCCGTATCCCTCCTCCACCTCATCCTCCTCTTCTGTCAGCTTGCCCGTCGAAATTACGTTTTCGAGTCACTTCACCGAACGAGATTTGCCTATGCATTGAGAGAGGGAGAGAAGTTCACCCTCTATCGGCGGAATTTTTGCAATACACTTTTGAATAGCCGCCATTGCTTGTGCTCGACTGAGTCCGAGCTTTTCAACTGAACACATATACATACATGCATAGTAGCCGAGAGACAAACGCGGTGGCGTGACGGTGCGAAAAAGACGAAGTATAAAGTGAGAGCGGGTGGGGGATGGTTGAGTAAGGGGAGTAGAACGTACAGAGTGATAACTATTCCGTCCTGAAACTGCTCGTTGCCTTGTTGCCCGTTAGAAGAAAAGCTGTTCCGGTGCAAATTGAACGGTACCATGGAGTATATAATTTGCACGTAACAAATTCGTTACCGTGCCGTTTCGCGGCTTTGCCAACACGCTGTGTTTTCACGTTAGATTCATATTATGGTTTTGATCGATATACAGCGGTGTAAAATTGTTTCGTTACACGTAAATCTATTATCATTCTCGTTACTCCTTATTTATTTATCTTGTTGAGTTATTCATTATGTCTCTTGTAATGTGAATGATGATTTTGTGAGATTATGTTGTGTACAAGCATGTCTCTCGATATTCTACGATACATAACTGGTTGAAATCTATTTGATCACCAGAAAATTATACAACCCGTATTTTGTGTACCTATCCCAAGCTCTCATCTCTTTCTAAAAGTCCACACTAAAATCATACACCAAATTAGTAATGAAGCAGACCTAAAAACATCCCGCTCCATATCCCTTGCATACGATAAAAATTAAAAACATATCCACCGGTATCGATTTACCATAAGAAAACTTACACCAGTTCGCACCGCGCGAAAGCTGTGCAATAAAAACACCAAGGGGGCGCTGAAAGCTCTTCCATTCTACTCACGCCGTCTACCCATGGCGGATATTTTCTTACATGGCACAAAGGGGACTGTGTTATTCCTCCTAGTAATAATTATTACCCTACCGCATATGTGCCCTGTCTCTCGACCAAACAGAAACGAACAAAGGCGATAACGGAGGGAAAAAGACGAAAAAAGAGAAACGAGACACGGTAGCGAAGGAAAGTAAATGAACGAGGGTTGGGAATAGGTTAGGGGTGGGAGATACCACCAGATAGAGGACTTACACACCGTCTATTCTGTGTGTATAGTCGCACACGTGCCGGCATCGAACGAAAATGTCGGTGCAAGGAGCGAGAAAGAAGGATGGCAAGGAAACCGTTGGGATGGTGTAAGGAGGGTGGGTTAGGATGTACGCGCGTAACAGCGAGATGTGAGGAAGAAGGACAGCGATATATGGGCGAGTCATTGTCGACGAAACTGGCGTGATTCCAATGAACAGAGAAAGAAGAAAGAGAAGAATATACACACAGTTACATGTCGCGACACAAAACGGGTCCAGTCATTCTCGAAATAGGCGGCTGGAATGTCAGTTCTCGGTAACGCGTGTGTTAGAGTGAGACAAGACGATAGAAAGAAACAAAGGTGAGACAGAGATAGGCAGAGGTATCTCTGTGCTGGGTTGCTGCTTGGCTGCTCTGATGCTGGCTGGCTGCTGCCGGGTCGTTCGTTCTCTTCTTGTTCCCTTCTTGATTCTCTCGTTCTTTATAATACGAGAGCGAAGCGAAGGAAAGGAGAAAAGGCCACCCATGTCTAGGCTACGATCTTGGAAGGCGCTGAGCACCAGCCAGTCGGCACAAAGGGAGAGAACGACAAGCACGACAAGCGGGCCACCGAGAAAGATACCAATGGCATTTAATAGCTTACCTCAGAACGTTTTAGATAATGACTGGCTCTCTTGGACCTCGAAGTGCCTTCTTTCGTTTGATTCCGACTTGTCTCCGTCTCCGTTTCTCGAGCGCCTCGAGTGACGGTGAACGAATGGTGAGAGAAAGAGAGGGAGAAACACGAGCGCGGATAGATAGATGAAAAGGGAAGTGCACCGACGCGGCGCGCACGGCGTTGGCTCGCCGCTGAAGAGAGAGGACGATGAGACTCGGACAAGAGAACGGCGGCGAAATGGAATGATTGATATTGTTCTTTTTTTCTTTTTTTTTCCATTCTCTGTTTCATGAGCGTCTATAAAAAGTAACGTGACTGAAAAGAGTAAAATTAATTGCATGGTTATAGGGTTCTCGTTCATTGGGAGGGAAGGGGGCACGGAGTGAGCAATAGAAATGGTGTAGAGGGGTGTGTAAAAATTTTTTCTTCCCTTTATC
>NW_017100321.1:1623682-1635102 GCF_001263275.1 Habropoda laboriosa | reverse complement strand
ATATCGAAGTAACAATTGTTCTCTCGTTTCGTTTACTTGTCCGTGGCGGTGTGTGCAGCGTAGAAATAAAAGATGGCGGACAAAATGGCTACCTAGTACGAAGCGTATCGTCCGTGTTTCGTTTCAAGTAGTTTCTCTGTACTACGCGCGTTTGTGCGCTGACCAGCCGAGCTGGAAAAATCGGTGAAGTGAGAAACATGGTGTTTAAACAAAACGAGGCAAAGAACAGCTCTGCGCGGGAGAAATGTTTTTCGCATCCGTTTAAATTGAAACGCGGCGAAGCGGGTTCAGTGTTGAATAGCAAGCAGCAGAAGCGCCGGGAAATGTTTAAATTCGCGATAGCGGTCGGTAAAATTGTCTCCTGTGTTCTTTTTTTTTTTTTTTTTTTTTTTTTTTTTTTTTGGAATCGAGGATTTTTCGTGCATGCCTACATTTTTTTTGTTTTTTTATCTCAAACACATCTTCATGATGACTGTTGATATCTTTATCTTTTTTTAAATTTATTTTATGGCAAGTATGAAATACACGCTTCTCGTGGATGGTTCAAAACTGTCCCATTGAAAATGTGACTGGAGGCGACATCTGGCAATCCTGATGGATTGTGCTTGACAAAACACACGACCAATAGTCGTTTACAATATTTCTCGTGGATCTGTTGCGAATGACACGTCGATGAATTATTAAGTTGGTGACTGAAGTGTCGAGTGTATGAATAATTGTAGTTTCCACTCTGGGTGACGAATCTTCATTGACATAAAATCTGTATCTCTATTACGCTACTCTACGGATAATAATGACTTACTTGATGAAATTTCTTTAATATATATACTTTCGATTGCAAAATAATAGAAATATTGAGATCACGCTATTTGTTTGTTATGCAACTTAACCTCAAATATCACTGTCATTCATAACACTATTTATACCCACAATATCAAATAACTCATATTTAGACGAGAAAAACGTAGGACTACGTGATTTGCAGTTTATCCTCGAGCGAGCAAAAAATACAGCACTACGTGATCCTGCGGTTCACCGCCGCGCGACAAAAAGACTCGTACTGCGTAATTCACAATTTGCCGTGAACGGAAAAAAAACATGGCGGTACGTGATCTTAGATTTCACCTGAAATGGATAAGTGACCTGTGAAATCGTATACTATCACGTTGTACGCGTTTTGCGTAAACTCTGAACACCTGTACGTGCCGTCCGCCAATAGTGAAAAAGTGTAATATTACTTACTTCACAAATGGCCATCTCAGAAAACCATAACGTTCTTGATAGGTTATATATACGTTTCTCCTTCGTTCGTAACCGTTATTGTCGTGTGTATACGAGGTCAGCTCAAACAACTTGTTTATCTCGTGCACGAAACAGATAACAATCGAGTGTATTTCACGCGAGCTTTTCTACGTTAGAATTACACGGGAAACAAAGAAAATAACGCATCTACCATCGTGATGTAACCATAACAACACTGAGAGTTACGAACTGTGTTTATATACACTGTTGTCCTCTAGCGGAAGAGAACGCGACCGTTTAAGGTTGACTAGAAAGCGCGAACATGGAATCGTTCGTGTGAAACACAGTCGTTTGATGACGTTAAAAGAAATACACATCGTGTTAGCACAGTAGCCGGTAATTTTCCACTTCTTTTTTTTTTCTTCTTTTCTCCTCTTTTCTCACGCGGTACGGTTAAGATACACTTATGTCACCCAGTTCCTTGCACCATTATGCAAACCTATTATCGTGGGCTTCGCCACGCGAGCCACCAAGCGAGTGAACGGGGAAACGCGTGTAACACGTAATCGTCGCGGACGATAACGTGACCTGGTATAATCCAACTTGAGAATATGCTAATGGAGAGAAATCGTCTTTTCCTATTACCTTTAAACCACGAAGTAGTCTTAACCATTAAAGCGGAAAATTGTGTTGTAACACGTAATCGTCGCGGACGATAACGTGACCTGGTATAATCCAACTTGAGAATATGCTAAGAGATATGCTGGAGAGAAATCGTCTTTTCCTATTACCTTTAAACCACGAAGTAGTCTTAACCATTAAAGCGGAAAATTGTGCTACGAAAGAAGGGTAAAAAACGAATTTTCTTTCGAGAAAATCTTTGACTCCTTTTTTCCCCTTTTTCTCTTTCTCTCACGAGACGTCGAATAATCCTCTTTGTCATGTATCCAGTTCTCGTTTCCTTCCCATGATTCCTCCGCACCTGTGGCTAATCGGTACGTAATTGTAGCCAAGAATCCAATTTGACTCTAAACTCCCAGCTTCCTCGTAGATTTTTACGCGGCACGTATTCTGGAAGCACCGTTCTTTTATGTCGTACGGTATAGAAGATAATACTTGAATGTTTAAAGCTGCAGCACGAAAGTTCTTACTTAAGTTACACTCGAAAAGCTGACTATCGTTAATGGGATAGTTTCGATGTATCGTGACGTGTATTCTGAAATTTATTTTAATTCAAGATGGCACGTCGTTCAGTCTATATTGATAAGTTTATTAGATTATTCGATCTCTCTATTATTTTCTATCTTCTTGATGTGTTATTATAAACAAATAACGTTGTTATTATTAAATTGGTACATATAAAAGTGTAGTGTTTTTGTTAACAGGACATATTGATATTATCATTTCGGCCATATCGTTTACAATTACATAACCTCAATACACTATTGTGCGATTGTTTAATAAATCGAGGCTCCTTTTGTACATAAAATTTGTGTACAAAATAAACTCATATTTTGATTAAATAAATAATTCTCTTTCGAGAGAAGTGCGGTGTTTTAAAATTTGCAAAGAAACCGGATATTTCATGAACAGAAATTTAATAGAATATAGCATCGATCGGTTCGTTGGCACGTTTCAAAAATTAAGTCACTACTAACTCGATTTACATATATCTTCGATAAATCTTCCTGTTAATATTTCCATACGTCTATCCTTCTCATCTTCTCTCTCTTTTTTCGTTCAAAGAGCTACCAAATTGCTGCCTTCGGGCACGGGCCGATGTTTCATCGAATAATTTGCAGAGAAGCGAAGTCGCGAATCCCGCGTCGATATTATCTTTTCACAGCTGATACTATCAACCTGTGGAAGCAATCCATGTGCAGGGTAGCGCGTCTAGCATGCATAAACTTTGTGTTCATACGAGCCTGCTGTGTATACGTCGCGTCTATTTGTCTCTCTCCCTATCTGGGCAAAAACCGACCGTAAGGGTGTATACTTGCTGCATGCGTGTGCATATGTGTGTGTTGAGACACGTAACTCAGAGCACAGTCGATAATTCGACGCACATGTGCACGTCGAGTAACACGAGTATCTCTGAAGTTTTTCTCGATAATATCAGCCTCGAAAAGAAATGCTCTTCTAACGTAACGTGAGTCCGTCGGTATTGAAGTTTCTATCGTGAAAACGGTTAATGCACCGGTGTAATTGACGACTCTTTTTTTTATGATTTATGAAATCGAACGACTTTACAATCGTCAGATTAAATTTGATATTCAGTTCAATGGAAAATAATGGTTTTTGTTAGCAACAATACGGCTGAAATGTAATTGTATCGTGCATATGATTGACGGAGCGTGAATTCGACTAACAAGTGGAATAGTTGGAAACTGTGCGGACGGACAAGTAGTATAAAAGAGGACATAAATATAATCAGCGACGGGAACTTTTTTGCGCTCTGTTTCTCGCGCACGCGCACGTATATTCTTTCCTCGTGTTGAATTTACGAGTCACCTTCGGTGATTTCTAGCCGTGGATTGGATCGGTTACAAGATTTAAGAGCGAAGTACCAAACACATAAAGCAAACTTTGATATACGAGCGTTGATCTATTTTTTGACAGAGACACCGTGCCACCCGGGATTTCTGACTCTAGATTAACTTCGAATCTGGCTTACGTATTTTCTGTTACCGATCGTATACAACGCCCACCATGAATTTTTCTACCACTGCGCTGCTGGTGCGCCACTTACATGTCAAGAACTATACCGAACTAAATGCTTTACCGTTGAAATATGATTTGCCAGATGGCGACACCTCTTCTTGAATAATGGCCACCCGCATAAATGAAACATCAAATTTCATAATGGTTCAACTTCTTTAATTTTCACAAATCCTCGGTATCGCGTAAGTTATAGTTCCCTTAATAATTTTCACCGGGGAAATTAATATTTCGGAATATCCATTATTAACCAACGGTTTTCAATAACCCTGTTTTAATGGTGAATTTAAATTGAAACACTGACCGTGATTCAGCGTGTATTCTCAATTCAGAAACTTCTTTATCGATATGAAAAGTTTCACGATTTGTATGATAATCAGCGATTGTGGTTTATCGTCAGAGGTCATTGTGAATCGTCCACGGGAATTCTTCACGCACCGAAAATAACCTCAATGACTATGAGTGTATATACGTATACTCATGCTCACACGCATGGTGAGTAACGTGTGCGAAACCGTCTAGCCGCAAGCGTTAGTGCTATTTACACGTTGAACCACATTGCTAAGCTACAATTGAGTACCTCTTCAATGAGCTTACACTCGTGAGCATTATGCGTACAATAGATCGTAGTAATTACTGTTATATAGGATCTTATCCAAGAGTAGTACTTGATTTACTTAATCGGTTCGACGTATTGGTTCCTTCAGAAACCTAACCTAACTTTCACTCACCATTTTTTCTTCTTATATTTTGTGCTCGTTGATATATCGATGGTTTGTGCTAGTTAACCAACAGATTTAGTCGCACTTCAGACTTTTTACAATGCAAATACTTACTGACTAGTAGTAGTGACCAATACTACTGACCAGTCGTGACCAATATTTACCTCTGTTAGAAATCGAGCTTTTAATTTATTACGTAATAACTTTGATTTCTTCCGTTTATGTACGTCTTAGGTATTTTGTGTTTTTCCCCCTTTTATCAAGGAGTGTCTATTCACGTACAGTAATAATTATAATCATTATTTTTTTTTCTGTTTTTTACATTTTTCAAATTTCACACATGATTCTTTGTTGTACATGTACGATAAAAATGTAGCGCGTTCAATTTAGCACAGAATGAAACTCATCAGCGGCATAAATAATATGTGACAAGTTTAACATTGGCAGCTGGTGATAATAAACGTTGACAGGTTTAATAACTGCGAAGCGTGAAAGCATTGACAATGATTAAGAGTGGACAAAGCTGCGTATCTATTTTCCTCGCATATCTCATTTTTATTCTTTTCTATTTTTTTCTTTTTCTTTTACCCCCGCTTACTATGTTTTTAATCACTCGTCGTGTACGACACTCCCGGTCTGACGTGCTGAGTAATTCGAGCGAGGGAACAGAGCGATTTTTTCGTACGGTGGATCGTGACGAGGCCAACGAAAATAGCACCCTACGGAGACAATAGCGCGTGACGACCCTTAAGGTCAACGTACACGGAATTTTATAAACCGCCCTTTCATCGATAGAGAGACCACGCGAGACGTTGTGCTGTGCACGCTACTTCCGCCCTTTTCATTCTCTCTGTGTCTCTCTCCTTGTTTTTTTTTTCTCTCCCTTCACTACTCATAACCATTGAACAAAAAGCGTTAATGAGTTCTCGCTTTGGCGAGGATAATACGTTTACCCTCGCCGTTTTATGATAATTAATTACCCGCGCAATTACGAGAAACCTTTTTCAAATCTCCCGCGCGTACGAATGAAAAAACACCACGCTCCTTTCGTCCAAAGACAAATCGTCACGTTGAATAATATAATCGGGAACCGTCCACCGCTCGCTCGCTCTCATCGTATTTATTCTACGTAAAAAAAAAAATTATATATATATATATAAAGAGAGAAAAAGAAATTCTAGAAAAAGCATTTTATGCGACATACGCGCGTTGCAACGTACAATGATAAAAATCCATTTTATTTCTATAAATTTTGCGGAATTCTTCTGTCCTTAAAAAACAAAATTCTGATCCGACGGTTCGAGAAACACGGTTAGTACATTTCTCGATTTTCGAGTCACCAGAGAAAAATAACGTTCAGAAATGTTCGTGGCGCAGAATGGTGTGGGGGGAGTGCAGATAAAAAAAGGGAATGCGAAATTTCTTTCGAAAACATGATTATCGGTTCCAAACGGCATGTTAAACCGAGGGGAAAAAAGCGTAGACGTGTCTAGTGTCTAATACCGAAGTGAGAGCCTGAAACGTGTGTGTGCCGTCGTACGAGTGCATAGACTCGGTAGTCTCTCTTTCTCATAGGCGTCGGCGTCTGAGGGTGCAAAAGTGTATATAAGATGAAGCGGCGCCGCTTTGTGCGTACCTTCACCGCGCTCCTACAATTAGACCAGCCCTCGTACTCATTTCGACGTTCTTCTCCGCTCGGTATTCTTACCAGATGATGAAAGAGCGAAAGGAAAGAAGAACCACACCACGAGCCGTGAGAGAGCCCGAAGAAAACGATGAGAAACGATTCGGAGAAAAAGGCAGACGCGTCCCCTTCTCCCTCTATCTCTCTCTCTCTCTCTACACACACAGTGCGCGTTCTTATTCTCTCTCTGTCCGTTGAAGGCGTATCGTTTCGCTTGCTCCTAACCTCAAAGTATTGTGCATCCGTGGCCCTTTGACGCACGTCTGAATGTTTCATGTTCGTTTTATTTGTTTCGTATTATTGTATTATTGTAATTTGTGGAAATTCGAAGAGTTCTCTTTAATTTGAGAAAATTCAGAACGGTAAACAGAAAGTGTTGTTGCATTATTTTTGACGTATAATGATTAGCCAATGAACTATGGGAAATTATCGCGCGGTGTATTACGCGCGGAGGAATAATCAGTCGTTGGATCCGTTACACGGGACACGTTCAATTACTACAGTTTGCTGGCGACATTGTAAACAGCGTTGGTCGATGGTTGGCTGTTCAAACGATTTTACATGGTGGTCGTTGTTAATTTGTCTGTTGGTTTGATTGAAGGCACGCAAACAATAAATTAACCATAATTACCTCCTTTCAGTAACAGCGGGGCGAAAAATGTTGACGAATACTGCACGCGTATCCGCGCAATTCACCACTACGCATCACCCATTCCAGTTCCCCCTCTGTTCCAGCTCTCCAGACCCACCTCATTCTTCGAAGAATGAAGAGAATATTATACGAAACTATTTGTCTAACATGTATATTGTTCGAAAACGAAATGAGGAACGGTCTTTGATACGCGTAACCAAATAAAAGTAGCCATGATTACGCGAGCGTGACCTCGATCTATTGATATACGCCTCGAATTTAATTGAAACATCACAAAAGCCATCCAGCCGGCTTCTTTCGTTTTCAGGCGGAAAATTAAAAAATCCTACAACGTTGTGCCCGTTGGTGTTCATAAACGTTATTTCAGCGTCAAAGTACGACGTATCTTTGAAGAAAGTTTCCGTGAACTAAACGAGGAAACTGTTGGAACTGAAATGGGAAGGAATAGACTAGCGAAAAGAGAGGGGATGGTAAGGTAGGGAACAAATCTATTCGCACTGACAAGTTAAATAAGCTCGAGCGAATTGAAGATTCGAGGTTACGATATCAATTTGTCATTCGAGCACGTCTGGAATGGTTTTGAGGAATTCCGTAACTCTGGGTTTCGCGAGAAACCGTTTAACTACCAACTACATAACGTACTGAGAAATGGAAACACCTGAAAAACAGAGAGGCCACGCATAGGCGGTTTCTTATGGTGTCTTTTTCGGTTGGCAACCTAAAAGGAACTGGAATCTTTTTTATCGACGTTCTGCAAAATTTCACAAGTTTCCAATGACTCTCTGGCCGATCACCGAGTTTGGGGACTATATTTCACCTAATTCCACGGAGAATTCGACTCGTTTACGGACAAACCAGTATGTTTGCCTCGAAACCGCCTCGAGGATTTCTTACATTGGCGCGTTACTATCGTTTCCGCGTAAGTGAATGTTACTCACTGGTAAACACTATTTTCAATCATTGTCGATAAAAGAAGAAAACTACCATGAATAGAAATAACGTTGAAGGGAAGTGTTATTTTTGGGAAGGGAAGTGGTATATTTGGAACAGCAAACACACCTAAATCGAGTTTCTACATTTAGCTCGATCGAATAGGCATATATCATAGGTGGATCCCGGGAGTCGTATTAATAATTCTAACACAAGTCAATTACGCCTAACACAGAACAGGCAATACATTTACCGATCGTTATCAAACGACAATTTATCGATGGATTGGACGTTTCCACCATAGGAGTTACAATATTATAGATCTTCCTCCACATGTGTATTTCCTCTCTTGCTGCTGGATTACAATTCAATTAAAATCTCTGTGAAACATTTCTATCTCGTATTCCGACAAAAAAGTAGAACACCAGGCGGAACAATATTGTTTACTCTAAGGTGTGTGGAAACTTCGGTTTCCAGAAGGAGAATAAGCTACCAACCTTTTAAAAGAAAAATTCTTTATTACAAAACAAAAAGTTGCAACGAGCGTAGTCTCGTTGTGCGCGTTATCCCTTATCGAGAAAGCTCGAAGAACTAAGAATTTCAGCCTTGGTAAAAGAGCCTTAATAAAGAAAGTTGGTAAAGTCTCCGGTTTGGTATTTTGTCGCGTGGTTAAGTGGCGCGAAGGGGAACTAGGGGGGTGGGGGGTGTTTGTCGAATGGGCGGCCGGCCGCGCGTCGCTGGTTGGCCGTCGTCGTTACAGAAGAAATTCCAACAGGGCAAAGCTTATGCCGGCTGGTTAGAATAAGGGCTCGAACATTAACTTGCTGAACTCGGCCGAGTATCGCTCGGCTTAATGAAATTCTCCGTCTGCTAGGGAAGACTCTGGGAACAAGTTCGCGTCTCTTTATCGTGAAAACGGCCAAGGAAAGCTGCCAACTCCATTTAGGGGCTGCTATCATTGCACGCGGTTCAGATACGCCAGCAGGTCGTTACGCCCCGGAGCAGTGAGCATTACTACACAAGTAAAGAGGCGCGTTTGCGATGTTCACGATCCTCGCGCTCGCGCGATCTATCTTGCCTGGGGTGTTTGTATAAAGGTAATTTCACGATAAATATATACACATGCGCGCACGGAAGTGAGCGAAGCGTAAGCAACACTAGCAGCGGCACTGAACACGCGAAGGAAGGGGGGAAGATTGCGAAGCGAACGCGCGCGTTGCACGGGATGAGTGTAGTTTGGCACACTTCGTTCGCGCCATCTAGGATTGTCTCGGGGCAACAAATTGTCCGAATAAGATTGCGTTCGCTGCGCCTCACTGCTAATTCGTGTTTACACGCTCTCTTGTTAGTTGGGTTTCACACGACAACGCGAATGGTGGTACGCCAAGAGAAGAGTAACGTGGAGGAAGAGGGGAAATCACAGTGGTTGACGGGACGACTGTTGTTATAACGATGGGGGTGGAGCTAAAGGATTATAACCGATCGAATCGGAAATATGTAAAATAGCGTCGTTAACATTCATGGAAATCGTCATTGCGATTTGTACCCGATGAGAGGGTTATAGACGTTTATGGCCACGTTAATTCATCTCCATCCCCGTTCAGCGTTTTACACACTCATTCAAATGGCGGTAGAATTGAACAGTGAGCAGGAATATCCAACGAGCATTCCGGCGGTAACGTTCAGAGAAAACAAATCGTGCGTCATGTAGGTGGGAAGTTCAACAGGTTGAGAAATAGAAGACCTTAGAATCCTACTGGTAGTCCAAAAATTGAAGCCGCCCGTCAGAGGGCGGTAGAAGTCTTTCTTTTTGTCTCTTTTCATCTCCATTTTCACTCTTCTTCCTTTTCTCTGATAATCCTCTTTTTCGCTTTTATTTCGCTTTCCTTTTGGCTCTTGCGTTTCCATCCCGACCTTCGATTCCCTTTTTATCTGCTTGCATGTCGCTCTATAGTCTCTTTGTATATATTTCCTTCTTCGTTTCTCTTTTGAGATCCTTTTTTTGTTTCTGCTCTCTTATTTCTTCGTTTACTTTTTTCCCTCGATCGCTCTCCTTTTCTTTCGTACCTCTTCCTTCCTTTCAAGCCTTAATTCTCTGGCACTGGTTACATTTTACCCCCACTCCCCTGACTCTGTTGCAGTGTTTCATGTTTCACATAGCTGTCCTTTTCCTTCCCATTCTATCGTTCAATACTGTTTCACTTTTTTTCAATCTTTTTTCTTCTTTGTGTCCCCTTTTTCTCCAGCTATATCTTCCTCTGTACGATCTTTCAGCGGGCTTGTCGTAACCCTTGACGAGTTCGAACAGTTGGCCACCCTGTGCAGAGTGTCTTCTACCGGGGGTACTGGAAACCCCTTCGAGTAGCACTCGTAACATCTCGCTAATACCTATTATATTAAACTCTCGTGGCGAAGGGGTCCCATTATAAAAGCTTTTGTTAAGTGCAAACGCACAAAGCCAATTTGAAACGGCGCTTTAATCAAAAGTCGTCATAGTAACCGTTGGTTGGTGGTGGTAGTGTGTGTGCCCGCGTTCGTTTCAAGCGAAACAATCGACAGAAAATATTTGCGTCCTCGTCCTCGTCGGTGATTTACGTGGGCCAATTAAGCCATAGGATACGTGAACCGGAATAGCAGGGAACACACAATATCTTCTTCAAGCTGTGTTTAAATGTAATTTTTAATGTGTTGAAAACGTATCCGCGAGTACTTTCACAGACTAAATATTTATCCTCCTTTCATCGGGTCTTGCTTTGCTGTGCGCGGTGTTTTTGTTCACGCAAGGTTGTTTGCCCTGCGTCGTCGTCAGCGTTGTCGCCGCCGCCGCCGCTACTTCAGTCGGACGATTAGTTTTTCAATGGTAATTGAGATAACGACTGTTGTTTTTACTGCTGTAATTAGAAAAGCTTGCTCTTTAATTTCGATTACCTTAGAATTAGCGATAATAGTAAAGAATCAACGAGAAATTTATCTATAAAAAATTCACAACACAATTGGAAGCAACAAAAAAGAAATGGATCGAATAGAGTTAAGAATCATGGAGAGTTTCAGCAGAAACCCCTGGTTCGTAGAATCACCCAAAATTCCCCATTAAAATTCAGTTACCGAGCGGGTAAGAATCAGGACCGATTGCCGGTAACGTTCGTCCGGCGTTCCTTAGAAAATGGTTCTAGATTTTTATCGGGGGCGTGCAAACGGTGCTAGAACAATATCATCGAAAGCAAATTCATAGCTCGTGGGAAAGGAATGCGCGGATACCACGAAGCACAGGGGAAGTACCCGTCGTTAGTTGTGCGGAGAAACGTAGAAAGGGAAGAGGTAGTAGAGAGAATACGAAGGACGAGGAAGGAGTAGAGTGTAAGTAGAAGAAGTGGAAAAGAAGAAGGAGAAGAAGGAATAGTGGTGGCATCGTGCCAACCATCGATTGTAAGTATACAGCCTGTGTGTGGCTTCGGGTTGAACATCGAGGAAG
>NW_017100321.1:1615129-1623657 GCF_001263275.1 Habropoda laboriosa | reverse complement strand
ACACGTTCACGGAGTGGTCGAGGGGGTTAATAAAACCTGTCTGCACTCTCTGTATGCACTGCAGATCTAAAGTAAACGTAGTCCATAGCTGTACCGCGAGACAAGTTGCGTATCGGTAGTCTTCTCGTTTCTCTTCCCTCCGTGTCTCCCATTTTCCTTCCCCGCTTCGCCCCTCTCCTAGTCCTTTTCTCGTTACCTCCGTTTTCTCATTTTCTCGAAATTGTTCCCTTTGTTTATCTTCCCTTTGTGTACTCCCCCCCTTTTTTGTGTCTATTTTTTATTTCGTTCGTTCGCTTGTTCGGTTTGTCCTTACCCCCCCCCCCGCCGTCTCTCTCTTTTTTCCTCGTATCGTGGTTTTTCCGTTCTTTCTTTTCACTCTCATATATTTTTTTATTGTTTTTTAAATTTATCTATTTTTTTCCTGTTGTTCTATTCTTCTTTTGTTAACTCGATTTGCCTGGAATCTTCATTGGAACACGATCGGCTTTCGCATTTAGAATATTAAAAGCAATGGAGGATAAGGAGAGAAAGATCGGGGCCGGAACTTCCTGCGCTCAGTTGGCAGAAAAAGAAGCGCGCGCGCGCTTGATAAGAAAAATATCGAGTTACATTAAACAGCCATAAATTACCTTCGATCAGTCAGCTACGACTTATTATCATCGATTACAGGTCGATGGGTAATAAAAGTTAGCTCGGTCGGTATAATTAATAATTTCTCATGGATCATAGCTGTCTCGAAGTCCTGTAATTTATCAACCAGGGAAAATCACTGGTTCTTCCCCTCTCCTCCTCTCCTGTTGCCGGTGAGATTTCAATTAGCATTTTACACGGTTAAATCAGTTGCTTTCTCCGATATCGTGCGTAACATTGCGAAAATATCGTTCAATGATTGGCAAAATCCACAGGCGGGGTGGGCGACGCGTGTTGTCCGTTTCGTCAATATAATCTGTCGAACCGCGACAACACTGCCATCTGTGTATCGATGGCGCCGGTATTTCGGATACGATTGCTGTTTGGAAAACGCGGTTTGATTTTATTACCATCGAGCTCTACGTATAATAAGTTAAAGTTATTGTCGACGGGACGTGTGCCACGACGACAAACAAAATCACGATTCCACGAATCGTATATACATACGTACTTACACATGATCAGAAGCGGCGGCGAACATTGCAAAATTCGAACAGGGGGCATTAAGTCTAATTTACAATGGTTCGACGCGTAACGAGATAGAAGGGGTATCTTTAATTTAACGCGGTTGTAAATTAGGCTTAGTTCGACTGAAATTTTTATGATCAAAGTCAACGTAAAACCGCCTAATCTATACCTTAGACATTTACATAAAGGTTGCTTCGGAACTGCACGTAGAAATTTGAGCAAATTAATAGAAGTCACTAAAAGAATGAAACAGGAACGAATCGTAATAAAATGATATTTTTATTTTTGTCCAAAGACCGTTCAGACCGTTTTCGTTTCTCCCTGGTAACTTTTATGACACTCTCGTCAAGTGTCCAGTTACAGTTCGGAAACACTGTGAATATACGTATATATCGAAAACTTTATGTTAAATTATGGCGTGGCATGGAGAAGAGCAGAGGAGAGGAGGAAAGCATGTGGTGAAAATTTTGTGGTGCTGCGGCGTCGCGTCCTCGAGAATGTCTCGGAGCGTAATTTTATAATAGATTGGTGAGGGGAGCGGTGGGGCTGGGTGGGGTCCCGTTTCTCTAGCCCGTGTGTGCCCCGTCTCCGGCAGGTTTCTGACCCGAACCTGATCCGAAGTTGGCCCGAACTTCCCTCGTCTCTATCCCTCACCCTCCAAGTTCGCGTCCACCAGGCCTCGGTTTACCTTGTGCCGTGCTGCACGTCTTCTCGGTCAGTTAACTCAATTACCCGATCTCAGGCGTAACGAAATATTCCTTGAAAATTATATCCCTTTTTCCCCGAAGTGATCCGCGATCGAGTTACCATACGCGACGAAAAAAGGGGGAGAGAGGCACATGAGCCACCTCTGGGTCATTGTTACGCGAATTTATAAATTACCCGGAAAAAGCAATGCAACAGGATTGATACAACATTAAATTTTCGTAGTGTTTCCCCAATGCACAATTTTACACATACTATCGTAAATATTTGTATTTCTCATACGGCGGCAGTTTGTTTCCAAAAATAACACACTCAAGGGTAAATATTTTTTTCACTATTTACTTCTAAGTATTTCGCGTGAACTGTAAATGGTATGGTAAACATATGTGTGACGGGGATTTCCACTGTACGCGATACCGGTTGGAAGTATATTTAATAATAGTCGCAATATGATTTTATTAAGGGAAGCTCAATAGGACATTTTGAAGCTAACAAGAAAGAAACGTGAAAAGGAGGAGCTTGTAGGATTTTTGTTTTGGTAAATCGCGCAAGCTTGCTGCGCCACTTGTCTTGTGAATGCCGCGTAAAGCCGTAAGAAGAAGGCAATTCTGAAGTAAGTAACGCGTTTTGAGTTCGGTTGCGATGGCAGCGCCAACAACGCGCGCCCTCCTGTCGGTATAGGTAGGCTAGTTCTCGTTCAACTTTCGCCTAAGTCCCGGAACAGCTGGTAAATTGAGGTTGGAAACGCATAATGCCACGCGAAAAGGGCTATTCGTTGCTGCTGTACGTATTTCCCTCCCGTATAAACGTGAAACGACGGCTTAATAAAAACCCGCCGACGGTGGCGGCTCTCTGGTCACTGAAAACCTAAGTAAAATGCAACGGCTTTTATACCTTGAACGAAAGTTCGCGTGTATCGACTCAATGTATGTGCATGTGTGTGTATTGCTTACGACTTCGCGGTTTTATAAACCGAGCCGCGACGTGAGAAGTTTAGTGCCATGTGTAATGCGGTCTGAATTGACGTGCTCGAGTCGCCTAAATATCTCGGAGGTGTGCGTGAGGATCGAGCGCGACACCGTTGGCGACATTACGCCGACGAACGTGCTCCCAACGTAATGATGCATTTCCAGTGGAGGACACGAAGGAACCCACGAGCAAATATGGGCTAGTTGAAGTTCTTTTTTTAACCTACTTCGCTCGTATATTCTACTGCTTCACAGTTATAAAGGATATTCTGTGATAATTATTTAAATTGGGCGCATATATATTATGTGCATTGTCTACAAAAAAATGTAGTCACACTATGCTACCTACGTTTTCGAGGACTCACGTTTCTCGATAGTAATGTTAACTTCGTTGTAAATTTTCCGCCGGTAATGTAAATGGGAATATGATAGTAGGCTTGCTATACGGTCTACTTTATCAATTGAGCTATTAGTCAATTTTATGGAAATGGTACACGAGAGTTTGTAGCTCAAGTTCGGTTAAGTTACGTAAGCTATACTTAGCTTATGACTACGTTTCCACGAACGATAATGTGTAGCACGAACAAACACGTAAAACGTATTTTTCTATGAAGATTTTCCTAAATCTTGTGTTATATATATACGAGTACGCTTAAGACCCCTCATGGCGATGCTCACGCCGCCAAGCATCAACAAGCATAAACGATTACGTGCAATTGTTTGTCCTCGCTTGCTTATCCAATAAAGCTACAGTAACATCGACAGAGAATCGATGTGAAACGAGCTGCAAATGGTTTGTCGTCGCGCCTTCCGTAGGGATTGTAGAGGTTTCGTAAAATGGGTCGCGAATGAAATGGTCCTCACATCTCTACGAATATTTATGATCCTCCCAATAATTATTCGCGAACGATCGAGCTTTTGAAAAAGAATAACGGTCTACCTGGCTTATGTTTCGTGGAAACGACGGTTTCACTTATTGTTGGAAGAATTGAACGATACAGTTCGAACAGGAAAAGCGTGAACGTAAACACAGTTCTAGCGCGGGAACCTGTTTCGCGATAAAATTGAATTTGCCTTCGTGTGGTGTACTTATTAAATGGTACTGTTAGGCAGAAGAAAGTGTGTACACTTGATTGGCGCGTGCTTACGGCCTGAAACCGGTTAAACCGTATTAGCTTTCCGGCCATCAATGAAATATGCCGACTTCCTAGGTAAATGTAGGTCATTAAACGATAAACGATCCCTTCGTTTTCATTCGAATTTAATCAAATTCCATACTTTTTTCTATGTCTTCTCTCTAAAATTTTATCGTTTGCTGCAGCTCGTTAATAAAGATGTTAAACAATTATTCGTTTCACGGATGGTAAGCTCTCTCGACTAGAGAGAATCGAATTTCGAAATCCTCGGCACGAGGAAACTTTGCACGATAAAACTTTCCAAACTAAACTCGCACAGTGCGTCGCGCAACTGCACCGCCATACCATTTTATCGTTTCCTCTCTTACTGCCTGTACCGGAAACGTAGAAACTGGTCGTATCAGCTTAGCCGGAGGTATAGTGAGAATACCCCTTAAAAAAAATTCCCAGGGTACATCGGTATTTTTCGTCAGAACCGTGAACTCGGTCGATCATTATTATCGACACGTAAGAATCTCATCGGACGTGAAAGAAACCTCTCAATCGTAATGGCCGAAAAGTTAAGTGTGTCGTAAGGTTCGAAAGTTCAAAGAGATGAAAAGCTTGTACCGGGTTGTGTTCAATCGGTGTCGCGATCAATTTTTTCGTCGGGCTATAAATAAACGAAGTAATCTGTCGTGACCCCGTTAAAAGACTTTCCTTGTGTGTAACGAGCCGCTTTTACGTCGACTTCTCCAATCAGGGGCGCGTTTTCGTGTCAGGGGGAAAGATGGTTACGACACACGTGACCCTACACCGTCTCGGGCACGTACGGTAACGTGTACGGCTCGATAAACACGTACATATGATACGTTTACGCACACGTGCGATAAGAACATACACGTTTCGATGTGTTTTCAGCTTTCTTATACGTTCTCCATATAATTTTCGTATTCGCCTAGTATCTTTTCGTAGTAACATTTTAAAGAATAAATAACCAAAAAAATTATAGCTTTTTTCTCGAGTATAACCAGATGGCGCGCGTTAGTCTTCGCGAAAAAATTTATAAGAAACCCCGGTAAGGGGGGCCAGCATACGTAACTATATACGAGTCTCATGAATTGGCGATAATAAGCAGACTTTCTGTTCTGCGAGTGTTCAGCGGGATTACATTAAGATTAATGAACGTGACCGTTGGATTATTATCTTTTTTCTCTTAACCTCTCCCCATGTCGTTTTAACCATTCTTTTTTTTCGAATTCGCTGGGTACGCCACAACGTGTGTTGGTGAAATATTCAACGTGCACAAGCGTCGAATTTTTACATTTAAGTGTTTTCTTTCGGATTCATTCCCGTCAAAATGGTTTCACCGACGAGGGGAACGTTTTTAACCTTTGTAGCCGGTGAAAAACTGTTTACACGGAATGAAGGAAACGGAATGAACAGTCTTGATGGTCGGTGGGCGTGTTGAGGGGTGTGGGGAGATAGGAAAAGGGAAGGGAGAAACGAGCGAGAGAGTAAAAAGGATGCTTTGTATTTTGTGGCCGCGATTACGATGATTCTTGCGGCGATTTAAAATCATTCTGTGAAAGTTTTTACAAAGGAGAGTTTAAATTGAAGTGAGTTTAATTTTATTACTCGGACGAGCTTCGTGCTATTGTGCATAGCGCGTCCGTTGCGGCGCCTTTGTTTTTCCAAAGAAGCGACGCCTTCTGCCATAGAATCCTCCTCCGTCTCTCCTCCCCCCTCACACCGTTCTCCTTCACCGTCTCCCCGCCTGCTAAAGGGAAATAATTCGTTGCGAAGGTAAATGTACCGTGAATTCATTAGAGCACAGTTGCAATGGCGCAGTTAATTATTTCCAGGTGTAATTAATTATCTCCACCTGGTGTATCACTCCAGACGTAAAAACGAGAAATTATCAACGTACTTCTGATATTGCCATCCTTACTGAACAGCGTAACTAGTAAGTCGGACTTAATCATTCTTTAATTGCCTGAAGATACGTTTGTGATTTTAAACGCCATAAACTGTGAACACATTAAGTCTCCTACGGGCGAAATATTGTATATGCATTACAGATTTTTCACGCTGGTTCTCATACATATGTATACAACCTTCGTAAAATAATATTTTACAAACCAGAAAACAATAACGAGACTATATTTCACGATGAAACTCGAACGAATTAGCAAACGATTCTCGCCGAAAGCTCTCGATATATCGCGTTCGACAACGATAATCGGTATCGTTAAAGAGTGACGCGTCGTTTAGGCGTACCACACGTTATTTCGAACTTGATTTAATAATCCGATCTATCCGGTAATCTAGCCTGCACGCAATTTCCATTTCATAGTTACCCCCCCACGTATTCTATTTCCTCTTCCTTTCTCGCTCTCTTCGTTATTTTTTTTTTTTTTTTGTTCCGTATCGATCGTTGGCAAACGCAATTTCGTCGCGCGACCACGCGCAATTTTGTTAGAATGCACTTTTCACAGCTCGATAGATCGAAGCTTCTCTCTAATCCGGCTTGTCTAATTAATAGTCGATGACCCTGCGGTCTGCCGATGGATCTCGTTCGATACATCGCTATCGATTGTCGCTGGAGAAACCGTACTCGCGCGCCATTTCTAACCTAATTCGTCTAATGTCACACGGAGACACAAAGATATCGTTGCAGAGATTGTGTCACACTTCTGTGCAAAAATGAATTTTACCAAATTGTTTTCGAAGCTTCCAATGTGTATAATTCTTTCAAGAATTTAGGACAGATTTTAAAATACGTAAAATCGATTCAACGAAACGAGGATGGATAAAAATAATGAATTTACAAACAACATAACCTAGTAGTTACGAATGATGAATTATTCTGAATACTTTCGAAATTGCCGCGCAAACGCTGTCCTAACCTAAAACATTCCACAAAAGAGATGTCACCACACGTTTTTTGTTCCTTCTTCAGATTTCCATGGCTTTTCTTGTCAGTTGTCTAGCTTTTTCAAGTTATTCGCACGCAAAACTGGGCGTGGCACTGGATAGTGCAAAGTTGTACAAAGGTTCGCGCGTATGGCGGACCAACGTCGACGTTATCTTTCAGTTCTTTCCGTAGTTACGCTTTAGCCGGACAGACGTCGCGGCAGAGAGAGACACGTTCGTTCCTGCTGTGAAATTGTATCGCGTAATTGCTACGGCGAACGTTTTCCACGATTTGTTTTGTTGTCCTCACGCCTCGGATAATTGCAGCTTTAGCGCTGAAGTATTCTCGCTTGACCATTTTGTCCGTTGAATCAAAGTAATAAATACGGGCGTCCCCTGTTTCCGTCGATTCTGCTAGGGACATTTCTAATTTGCGTGTCGAAAGAACGATTTGTCATTTGCCCTAGTAGTAATCCATGTAATAGCATTGTCTGACAATACGGTTTTCGCACAGTTTACATTTGTTTCTTTAATTTGATAAAATAGAGTCTCGAATGAAATGTAACGATCCTAAGTGTACAAAGTTTTCCTTTTATACAGGGTATCTCGTTTCTAATACACACTTAAATAATCTCCACTGGTATTGAAAGTAAGAAACAATTACTGTAATAGGAGTATGGTTTCCAGACATGCATTTGGTGACGATAAAAATGTTTCCTCAAGGTTATTCCAAGGTCATCGACATTTTTTGATTACTATTTAACATTCTAACCTTACCTTTAACATTCACCTTGAGATGACCTTCAAGATGACCTTGAGCGAACTTCTTTTTTTCTTTTTTTTTTATCACCACCAGATGCACGTCTTGAAACGTCATGTCAATACCAATGGAATCAATGTAGAAGTTACGTTGAAATGTCCTTTTAGTAGGCATGTATGAAAAATTTTAACAAAAATGTCTACAAATATCCGAAGAATTTTGTCGGCACGAGTGAACCGTGTAATTTAGTCGAAATTACAAATCGGTAGAATTCCTAAAACTGTTCGCAAAAATTCTAGACTCGTGTGTAGCCCCCGTGAAATAATTCGTAATATTCGCGGACAAAAATGTTTTGAGCTCAACACAGAACGATCGTCTGCGAGCTAATACCGAAACTCGGTGTGCAAACAGCGGCGTCAGGCTGCAAACAACTTCCGTAGACCGCGGAAAACACGAGCCAAGCGAAACGTTTCAGATTTATTTTCCGAAATGTAATCATAACAACGAACTCATGAAATTCATCGATCACGGGTGTTAATCTCTGTTTCATATACCAATCATATATCATATCTAATACGATTAAGAAAATTTTGCATGATCATTCGAAAAGCCATACGAAACTGCCGCATAATAAACAGTCCCAAAGAGCGTTTTATCTTTTTTCTTTACATCTTGTGTAATATCCTTGGTATGAAAAATTAGAGATCAACGGTTGATAAAACAAGATGTCAAACGAATTTTAAATGTAATTTTATATTTTCCCGCGAAAGTAATCCCCGTTCAATCCACCTGAGCCACCTCCATTAAGTTTTCTGCCCACATTAATTCACATCTGAATTTATCCCGGGCTGTGGTGCAGCAGCGCCACCGACGGTACACGGAGCGTAGAGGGAACTAGGGATAGGA
>NW_017100321.1:1612551-1615119 GCF_001263275.1 Habropoda laboriosa | reverse complement strand
AGATAATAGAGTGACTTCTATTACGAAGGAAATTTTGTCCGGTAGCATCTGGAAGGAAAAATTTTTATTACGCCCCAGGGATAATCTTCCGTGGGTAGCGAAAGCACAAGCTCTCTCCCTGTATGCATTGCAAATACACGGCAAACGAAAGAGATGGGACAGTTAAAAAATGGGCATTAACCGTGCAGTGAGTTTGAGAGAGAGAGAAAGGAAAATGTCAACCGTAAAATATGAAAGACGATAACGAAGAAGAAGAAAAGTAACACGATGGAAAAGATAAAAATATATAAGAGGCCAGATGAGATATTAATGAAAATGAAAACAGTTATATCTTCATGAATATCGCGCTGTTGTGGAAGTTTAGGTTAGGAGAAAGCGAAATTGCCAATTAGCAGGACCCGGTTGTTTGTTGTTTCGTGGAATATGGCAATCTGCCGTTTCCTAGAGAATTTCAATCTGAAACACGACACCACCGTATTACATAAAGAGACAGAGAGAGAGTTTATAAGCTGTTTACCGCGCGGCAGTTACGCGGGGAACTATTGTGCTGCCGGCGGCGGGTGCGCGCGCACCGATTTTTTTCCCCTAACAACTTCCACGGTATCGTGTTTACCATCTATAGCGTTTTTGTTCGCCGAAGGACACTTCATTAGCCTCTGTGCATTTCCGTGGACACTGAAGAATGGTTGGAGAGGGAGTGAGTGGAAGCTTTTTAATCTTGGATTTCAAAGAGCATAGTTTCTTAGTTAATCAGTAGTCCCTGTTTCCCTTCTTCTTCTTCCTTTTCTTCGTCTTTTTGTTTTTCCTTTTTTCTTCTCCCTTCTGTTTATTTAAACTGGTTCAGAACTTTAAATAGATGGTAAAATCTGTGTAAGAGAGCTAAAGTGAACACAAGTAGGAATGGGGAAGAAGTTCGTGGCCCAATTGGAAGTTTCTAGGAGACCGTATTACTGTACTGTTTCGTGTTACCACAGGTTACAGTGAAATTTTACCACAATAGAAATTTATATACACACCTTAGTGTCACCTTAGATAAAAAACAAGTAAAAACGAAACTGAAGAAAAATAGTGAAGAAAACACACAGGGTAATCCTTGTGAATCTCCTAGCAGAGTATATATCAGTCTAGCCATTCATCCTGTAAAAATATTTACTTCATATATGTACGTATATTACACATCGGTACATACCTCGAGTTTACATTCCATCAAACAAAATTCCCTAGGTGGTCGTGTTGCGCGGACATACCGCAACGATCGCGTGTAAACGCTTCGATCTCACGAGAGAACAACCTGTTACGACTAACAAAGTAGAATTGGAAAATTTCTCGCCCCACCACCTTCTAGCATGTCTTTGTGTTGCCCCCACGGCGGAGGGAACAAGAGGGGCAGAGGATTCGTTCCCTCGCGCGATAATGCTTCCCGGGAGACAAGCTCGTAAAGGCGGATAATTGCACGTGAAAGTGAACGCTGCTAATCCCAGCGGTGCATCGGGAGTGCGCGCGCGCGCACACTCGCTTGCGAAGCTAAATTCCTCGCGTGACTCGACTGCTCGCTTGCTCGTCTCGATCTGACCAGCTGGTCGTTGCGAGCGTGTAGCACGTGCATTAAGCCGCGTTTACATTGGCCACACGAATGTAGTCGTTAACCTTTGTGATTATTTGGTGAAGGTACAGTACTTACCAGATAACTGACCTTAATTTTCTTCGTTTGAAGTTTCATGGACTCGACGACATTAATATTGCAATGTGATAAATATGGTGACTTATTTCTAAGACGTATACATATATCGGAAAGAAACTTCAACTGTTGAGTGTTAGAATGTTGAATAATTTAGGTGAGAAGAGATCATCATCATTAGTATATCGCACTCGCACAGTCGGTGTAAACGCAGCTTTATGTTGAAGGAAGGTGTATACGCGTTTGATTTGACGCGACGTGCAATCATCGTGCAAAGAGCGCCGACTATTGGAAGAGTGCACAGTTATCAGGATAATTGCGAGTAACGACATTACCAACCGGTGTTGCTTGGATGGAAAATATCAGGAACAAAAAGGGTCCTGGTGTGTGTCCCTGGTATGATTCTCGAGTCGTGCACGCCAAGATAACACCTAGAGGGCACAAAATTTGTTTAAGAGATATCATTCTCGGCTGGCTCGAATCCATTCCATGGTATCTGGTCTGTCCACCGTGCCAAAATGCGTTCCTTCCAGACCATTATTTTCGACGATATCGGCCGTTTTTAACGGGAATCCGTCTTCTCGTGCATCTGCTTCCACCACAGTTTGCATGTGCTTGTTTTTTTTTTCTCTGTTCTCTTTTTACTCTGGCTCTCTCCGCTGGTGTTTTTTTGCTGAACTGAACCGTCGAGGTAGTTTTTCATGCGAACCGAAATTAGTCTTCCTATGAGAAATTGAGGTTTTATCGAGGATCGATTCAGAACTATCTTTGAAGCCTGCTGCTGGATATAAGCATTTGCGTTACGTATACGGTATGCACGACGCGGCTAGGTGTGTGTGTATATGTGTGCACACTTTTACGATGAAGTGTAAAGTACACTTTTGTTTCAT
>NW_017100321.1:1604017-1612517 GCF_001263275.1 Habropoda laboriosa | reverse complement strand
GTGATTTTTATTCCAGATATATGCTCAACACACTAAACAGCCGGTTTATGTTGCTCGGTGGGTAAAAACTGTCTCGTATAAGGTTACACGAATTAGATGGTTCGTTACATTGCTGGCAGTTTTTCTTTTATTTGAACACGTTAAACGTCACATTCGGATGATTGTTTATTCGTATGTAAACTATAACCACGACTTAACAACTTGTGTCAAGTGTATTAAATTTTTTGGAATATACTTTTCTAAGAGGTTCTGTAGTAAAAGATATTTCTTCCTATAAACAGGTTAGGTCAGGTGCACATTGATGTGTTGTGCCGTTCTATTCTTGAGGAACAATTAAGCAGTGGTTAGTGTTTCGAAGTTCCAATTTGCACAAATCACTTTCCTTTGACAAGAAGCGTGGCTGAACGATTCACATTGTAGTTAAACCGTAAATGGGCAATTATTAATCGAGTATTATTACGTGTATCGACTCGAAATTAATCCAGGTTAGATCTCTTATCTCTTCGGAGCAATTCGCTCTGCCAGAATTCTGCGCGTGTTACAGCATCGACAACTTTGGTCACGCGATGCAAACCGATCAACGTGACTAGAGCAACGGTGAAAAACATAGACTGGCCAGAAGTGAGAGAGACGCAAATGCACAAAGTAACGAATGCCGCGTGTATTTGCCAAACTAAACCAACTAGCCGCTAAATCTCGACCGATAAGTCGCGTGTTGCAGTTTGAAACGAAATGGTCGGTTTCAAAGGGTGATATTTATTTTTGCCTTTCAAGAGAAAAAAAAAGTTTGAACGTCCATATGACTAACGAGTTTTGAGCAATTTTCATCAAAAAGCTGCGTAAATGAATTATATACATATACAATGTTTTTACGTGTATTTCATATTTTAACCTCTCCAGTTGTAATATTGTCACTCGGATTATAACCGAGTTACGCCAAAATTTGAACTGTCATTTCAATTGGTAAAATCAAGGATTATTGAATATAAATTGTGCATAATATTTCACGTATTAATAGAAGCGAGTAATTAATCTATTTGATCTATACAAAAAGAATTGATAACCTAAAGAGGCTAACTTGGAATTAAAAAATATCTTTTTAGCCGGGTTTACCCATGAAAATTCTTCATCTCAAACCCATGAATTAGATTCGTAAACTTGATGCTAATTGTTTTAGCAAACTGACACGTCGGTAAGAACGTCGGATAAAGTAGATTTTAGTTTCTACGGAAAGTTTTACGGAATTTTCCCTACGTTTTTATTTCCGAGTGAAGGCACGAGAAACTGGGCTTCAATTAATTCATTTAATTTTACTTTCGACCGTAGTAAATTTTAATTAAATTTTTCGCGCTTCGTCGAATTCGCACAGCCCCTCTCTCTCTATACTGACGAATTCAAAATTTTTTTCTGTTTCATTTTTTTTTTTCTCTTTTGTGTGTGTTTAAATCCAAACGATCCAGAAAGTAATTGTAAAAGTTTAACGAAATGCACTTTATATCGGAACTGACGTCATACAACTTCTTTCGCAAGCTAAGTAAATAATGGCTTCGGTGTGTGTATATGAGTCACGTGATCGGAAATGCAGCGCAATGGAGGCCATTCGGTATATCGCCGCGTTACGCTAATTGTAAGACTGTTTCCACCGAACAAAATTCTATCGAATTCCGATATTCAAGTATCCTTCAGGCGTGTCTCAATTCGGAACTTCGAAATTTCCGAATATCTCGTGAAATGCAGCTGTCACTTTGCCGTTATATACTTCAACGGAATTCAATTGTTTTAACCTCAAACAAATAGTGTCAGAGCATTCTCATTGTTTAAATTTAAATAAAGCAGTTACATTGTTTTTTTTTTATGGAAAAGTGTTTATAAACAGGTTCCCATTTAATTATCGTATCGTAGCTGTGTTTAATTAAAAAGTTGTTGATTAAAACAAAATTCCAACCATTCCACCTTTGTTTACACGATCTTCTTGAAACGTTATGTAATCTTGTTTGTCTGTCGTACGATACTGGCACAAAATACACATTGTTTGAAGCTCGCGAGAACGATGTATGTATGAACTTTGAAGTTCGTAGCACAACCCCCTTGCACAAATAGCTGAAAAGACCGATCCGAGTCGATTCGATTTCGAAATCGGATCATCGTGCGCCATTGTTTGAAAAGTTGCAAACGTATAAGTTTCAACCAGAGCCCTGAGGCCATTGGAACGGACATGTTGAAATTTGTTATTTCAACAAATATTTCTCGTGTATATTCGCGTTGGATCGAGCTTGTGCACGTTACACGGAACAAAGGTATAAATACGGGAATATGTAGATGGCGCCAGATTACTGAATATAATTGTACTTCGTATGAATTTGTTTGGTTATGTTTATTTTTATCGAATCTTGGAATTATTTCATAAAAATTCGTTACGAATAACGCGAAAAATTTTAACGGCTGTTATTTTTTATTCTGAGCGAAAACTTGAAGTAAAATTTTATCATATCTTAACGCTGTAAAAATGTAAACAACAGTTGACGATAAGAATTCGGTATTTAAACTGATCTAGGAAACTTTTCGTGGTTCCCCTTTATCTGGCATAACGATGAGATAACGCGATATTTATCTGTAGCACAGTTTGTTCTATACCCTCCATTGAAACGTAAAAGTAATTGCTGGCGCGGTGTGAATAATGCAACTACGAAATTATTAACATTTAAACAAAAACAATTTCGTGTCACAATGCATCGAACTATATTTGAGTTAAGTTGATGTGGCTGACAGAGTTCACGGAACAACATCAAAACTCGTTAGTCAACATAAATTAATGTTTGGTAAAATGAAATCTCATAGAGATTTACTTTATCGACGGAGGTCCCCTAGGTCGGTTATTTAATACAATAGTGATTTTCCATGCTTACACGCAAGCTGGCGTAATTCACACGACATGTTAATCATCGATTATCAGCTTAAATCCTGCATTATACACTGTTTTGTATATCTCTGGAATTTTCCTCACGTCATGTCGTTCCCATTCGAAGCGTGTAACCGGTAATTATACGGGAATACGAAAGTCGTATCTTTATTAAATATCACCCGTGTCTGGTGGACTGTTATAATTGGCGTGTAGGTTCACAATCACTGTCTATCGTAATGGAAAACTGACTCGCCCACGTATTCTCTTTTAGTTAGTCGAACAATTTCCTGTAACATGCATCCCTGTTGTGTAGCCTGAGTCGTCTACATTCGAACGGCTTCCGTCTAACTTATATATCCGAAATTTAATATCCCACCCGGTACGTGGCGACCGGTGTGGCTCAATTTACGATCGATTGTTAACGTAAAATTAAATTTTTAAACCGGCTCTTTCGCGCCATTGTGCCATGGACGAGGCCCTAAGTGGAACTTCTTTTCCTCTTTTTACTTCGTATTGGCTTACGTGTCTTATCTATGCCCTCTATACTCTATGGAAGTGCTATTTCAATGAGACCTACATTTTCCGCGCCCTATTGAGAACCTACTTTCGATCTTTAATTTCTCTGCTCCTATGACTCCGTCTACTCTTTTATTTTCGTCGTTTAATATGGAAATATTTTTATCATTATTTAACGACTCATGTTTAAAGCATATTTTAAACATTCTTGCTATTCGTTGATTATAATATTATCGAAGCGGTTGAACGTTACTAAATCTAATTGAGGATTATTAACTAAAATTTCAAAAACAGATGGCGCTCTAGCTTTAACCCCTGAAGAGCTGAAAGCACAAGCATCACAGTTAGTCGTAAAATGTATCGTAAAACACGTGTCCCTGACGCGTATTAAAACAATTTATTAGCATAATCTGCATTATCATCGTCTGATGGCGAATTTTATTACAACGGGAAATGTCGATACTTCCGAAATCTGCCAGCCCCTGAAGAATAAATTTTGAATAATATTCAATTACGTTTAATCGAATTACATCGAAATTATATTCGGTTGAGCGCCACGCGTTAAATTTATGCGGCGTAAATTTTTAAGATGAAATAAAATTACCGTGTTATAAAAGCGGAAACAGATTTCAAATTCACATGTATTCGTCATAACTATTATAAATATCATTAGGAACGAAAAATTTGTCAAGATCGTAAATAGCTCAATCGACAAGGCACTTGTCTGTCACTCGAGAGATCCTCTGGTGAGGGTTCAAATCCTCGTTCCTTAGTTTTACAATATGGTATAATAACTATCATGTTTCAATAACCATTTGTTCTATTTAATACTTCTTCGAACTCATTGAACATATCAATCGTTGTTCAAATACACAATGGAGGAAAATTAATTTTCACGTAAAAATATTTTTTACAGGTGTTGATAACCGCACAAGTACCGGACCAGAGGGGGCGAGAAAGGTGGCAGCGCAGCAGCAGCAAGTGGGTGCACAGAGCAAAAGGAGTGAGAAGAAAGGACACAAACGAGAGAGAAAGAGGGAGAGAAGAGAACCACCAGCCGCGTGGCGCACACACGTTACGAGGAAATGAATGGACGTGGTAACTACGGGAGCATCCCATCAAGAAGGAACACCGACTGATTCCAGGCATTAAATGTACCCTCAGGAATTCAGGTTTCGCCCGAGGCTCTCGCGAATCTGGGATGGCTTCGAGCAATGATGATATCGGATTAAGCCCGGCTAACAAGTTCGCCGACGTTCTATCGTCCGTAAAAGTAGATAGGTTTTAAATCGAGTCTTGCCCGGGACAAGGGAACGCTGTAACGCCGTTACTACGGCGAAATAATCCGAGGCTTATTGAATCCCGATGATATAATGGAAGTACACGAAGCGAAACGGTAATAGTCGGTTCGTGGAAGCTCAACTATATAACAAAATAGAAGAAAATCGTTGGAGGTCAGCATTTAGGTTGGCGTGTTGTGTATGCTCTTTGTATGTGGCTATAGACAGTCTAAAGAGAGAGCAGAAATAGTTGGCAACGGGAGCTAGTGGTGTTATTAGTAGAGTAGTAGAGTCAATTTCTCCCTCTTAATTTCCAACTTCCACTCAGCCGTTCCCCTGTCTATCGGTGAATCGCGTGGTGGTGGAAACTTAGTCTCGCGGAATTCTCTTCGAAAATGTAGATATATATGTATACAAGTATATACATAACCGATTACAGAGAAAGAGAAGAGTGAGGATCTCTAGGCGAGAGAATTCAAAACGTTTTAACAGGAATCCAACTGGTCGTAGGACGAAGTAAATCGACCACGAAACCGCTCCCAAAGATCAGGCCAGTGATATAGTTACACCCCCTATCCGAAGAGGGGAAATGCAACAGATGCCGCTGATAAGCGTAAGCAACGTCGCAACAGGGGGATCCAGCAGGAACGTAGACTACCACTCTGCAACCGTCGCCACCGCCGCCGCTATCTACAACATTTAGGAATGTAATATTTGACTTAGAAGCACACCTCTGCCAGACAGAGAGAGAAAGGGAGAGAGACTCGTTCCGTGAGGCTCTGTGTGTTGTAGCCTATGACTACTGTAATACACAGTAAGCACCACTGAAGAACACACGATAGGGCCAAAGGGCAGAGAAAAAAAATAGGGATTCGTTAGAGGAAGAGACATACAGAGAGGAGGAAAGAGAGAGAGAGACGTCTTCACAAGTGTCCTTACACGTTGAGTACACTCGTTGTCGCGTGCGTGCAAGCCAGCAGTAGCAGCAAGCTCCTCTCGTTTTTTCCTACTCCTACTCGGTTATGGAATGAACCGATGCCCGACTGAATTCTACGGTTATCCGTGGTTCAGGTTACACTGCTGCTATCATCGACGTCGTGCACCATCATCATGACGCCGATGACGCGTCCACCGTTCCTGTCAACGCTGGTGCCGCTGTTACTGCTACTATTGTCCCCAAGTTCGATCATCATCCCACTACTGTGTACCGCGAGCGGCGATGGTGGACCGAATAGCCCGATCTTCAACCTGGACAACACCGCGCTTGAAAAGAATTTGGCGGCGATATTTAACAAGGTGGCGCACAGTTCAGCAACCACGAAGCGTAGCGTGCCCGCGTACGATGCTCAAGTCTCGGCCAGTACAACCTTATCGACGGTACCGTCGCCTTTGACGACCACAACGACGACAACGACAACGACATCGCCGACGAACCCGTCGATACCATCCGTCAGATATCCTCCTGTTCCACGAGCAACCGTGTCGCCAGCGTTTCGCGAATTACCCTCGTACGCTCCCCCTTCACGCGCCCTCTTCACCCCGCCTCTGCCACCGGAGTACCTTCATCCGTTTGCAAACAAACCAACCCTCAGAGGAACCAACTCGGACGTGCATTCAGGACTGAAGAGACCGGTGCCGCCACCTAGCGGCACGCCCGCACACGAGAGGATACCCATCAGGCCACCTGACCTTCAGGGTCCATCTCAAGTGCCGGAAAGGCACTCCCATTCCAGAAACAAGCCTCTGAACACGCCTAGCAAGGAACAGAACGTTGTAGAGAGCAGTGAATTGGATAGAAGAAACAATACCAACGAGTTTGTACCCACGTTACATTATCCAAGTATATCAAGGATATTGTCAGGGAGCAATGGACGAAAACAGGATATTCCAGAGATACTTCTGAAGCCTCTGGCCACGAAAGGCCCACCTCAAAATGCGCCCGTGGTTCCTACAACTGAGAAGATGACCACGCCGTCCACTACAACGGCCAGAACGTCTAGCACGCTAGACTCTTCCAAGTTTGTTACACAACCGACGATCTTCAACTTGCCCAACACCAGGAGGCACGACGACGACGGTTACCACGGGCTCAGGCATGAGAACGGCTTCAAAACGGAGAACATAGAGATCGTGGATACAGAGAGGTTACCTTATCCTCAACCACAGCCTCCAGCTCCGCCACCGAAGAGGCCAAATGAGGCTGGTGATCGTATCGTGCCGCCGGTCGACACGCATCCCCTCGAATCCACATGGCGGATCGCCTGGTTTCTCCACGTATACGTGGCGGCGATTATGTTCACGTTGATGGCCCTATACTCGATCTACAAGATCGTCCGTTTCAACGAGGCAACGAATCTCCTAACACAGTCGTACTTCCTCACTGTTCATCTACTTCTCACGACTGTCTGCACCCTTAGGTGCTTTCACCTATTTTATGACGCTTACAATCTAGGCCATTCGCTACCCGAGCCTCTGTCCAGAGTGCTCATGTATCTACCTGCACCGTTACTCTCTACTGCGTTCGCCACGTTGGTATTGTACCTGGCTCGTTGTTCAGAAGCCTCGTCGCTGAACAACAGGTTCCTCTCGCCAATAGCGCTGGCTCTATCTGCAACGGTGCACATAGTCCTCTGTGTCTCACTGCACGTGTCCACGCACGTGCTAGGTTATCAGGACGAAGCAAAGATACTTCCACTGATCTGCCAGTGCATCTATATAATTGTATGCGTGACCTTGGGTCTGGGTTATATGTACGTTTACCGGGTGGTACGTTCCCAGATTCTCATGACGAATAACAAAACAGCGGGAGCGAATCATATAGTTGGTGCAGATCCAACCACTATGGCTTTAAGCACCGCCATTACAACAAGCATCGCAACGGCGCTGTTCTTCATCCTCATGGGTTTCGTTCAGTTATATGCGATTTTTGGTAACGTCCAGGAACGACCACAATCCTCCTATCGGTGGCTATGGTGGGGATGGCAATTCTCCGTTAGGTTGTTGGAACTGGCAGTGTGCGGTCTACTCGCATGGGTGGCCAGCCTGTCCCAGTATCCACTGCGGGAGAAACAGCTGCAGCAGCATCCAGTTCATTCTGGATTCGCTCTGTTTCCGTGCGGCAGCTCCACGTCCACCGAGAACCTGGACGATGTTCTTTACCCGGCGATCTGCAGCACAAACCAGGCGATTCAGAATTACACGATGAGAACTGGGAAACAGGTTTACGACGATAGCTTCCCGCTGAACACGCTACCCGAGCATTTGAACATATCAGGTATCGATACGCTGTACCGCTATGTACACTCTACTGTGATTGAATGTTATGGTCTGAATCGGCTGATGAACGTAGTTCCTATCGCTTCTGGTTCGTGAGAATTCTGTAAAGAAAATATTGTTCAATATTTTGTTTCCTTTCTTTCTTTTTCAATCGTTTAAATGATGAAGGTAGATGATGTGAATATTTAGAGAATCTCTCGAGTTTACCGTTGAAACGATACTTTCATGAATATTAGAATCCATTTTTAATTACAAAATGATTTACGAAATGATTACTTGTAATATAGAAGTTTCTCTAGATTTCTCATTGTTTCTCCGCCGCCGTTCCTCTCTCGCGCGTGTGTGGGGACACGGAACGATAAATTAGGTCAGCCGGAAGCAACGTGCTGTTTCAGTCAACGTGCCTTGAGAGGAGAGTTCAAAACGCTGACTCGTGATATTAGTACAATACTGAAACCTCGAAATCAGCAGTTCTTTCTGCGCTTTGTCTTCTAATCGACGCGCTATTACCTCAAGGCACCGCGCG
>NW_017100321.1:1596882-1603987 GCF_001263275.1 Habropoda laboriosa | reverse complement strand
TCGTCTACTTAAAGTGCCGGAAATCTGAATATTTTTCGCTTCAAAAAAAGAAGTATCCATCGATTGGTCTTTTACCTGTTTCCTAACCTATTAACGTGTCAATCTATCAAACAATTTGAAATGAAGAAAGAGAAATAAAATTCCAAATACGTCTCATCCTGTGTCCCCTTTTTCTACTTCTTAACAGAATCTCAAACTCTCGGTTCGCGTAAACGAGATATACATACCACGAACCACACACTGCAATAAAAAAAATAAATAAATTCTTGTGTGTGTGTGTAAGGAAAGAGGGTGAGCATGATTGAGTAATAAGAAGGTGGTAAAATAGAGAGAGAGAGGGAGGGATATACATATGCTAAATAACACAGTGCCATTGTCGCAGGTACCTTCGAGAGACATTCCATTCGCAAGTCAGGCACCATGGGCCATTTCCCACACGAAGGCCGTGGCTCATTAAACCGGCACGGTAATGGGATACAAACTCTAAGAAATTCCGAGAGCCGCGGCAGACACACGCCTGTGCAACAGACCGGCGGCAATGTCCACGAGCAGACGCCTACCACGGGCTCGACGATGCTGGTCGCCGAGGATGGATTCGTCAGGTTCCGCAGCCTGGGCGCGGAGGACGACGAGCTATCCGACACGCCTAGCGTGGTTGGCACCCATGGCAGGGGAAGCTCGCTAGCTGGAAGCGTGAGATTCAACGCGAGACACCCAACGCTGCAACATCAGCATCCTCATCAACACCAACATCAACACTCGTTGCAGCATCCCCATCAGAGTCAACACCAGGCTCACCACCAGTTGTACATCAATACGTAAAAGTTTGTTGTTCCACCGGCATTCCAGATGACAATTTCTTGTTCCCGTTGAAACGGTGAGTTATGGAAGTGAGAAGATTGGGATGATATTAGGGTGGGTAATGTAAGTGTTGGGCAAAAAGATAAGTGGAAGATAAGTCTATAAGAGAAGATGTAAAGCATTTGTTGTTGTTGTTTTTTTTTTCTAATTTATGGTTTTAAAAGAAAAATAAGATAAAAGGATTTCTGGAAGAATCTGTGTCGAGAGCAATTTTGAGGTTATAATTCGTTTAAAGTTCAGTCAGACGTTTGTTTTTTCTATGGGAATAACGTAGATGCAAGATTAGAATGTGGTATGTTCTTCAAGTTTAAATAGTGGGTATGTACCGAATATTAGACTATACAGAAATTGTCGATAAAGAACGTTTTCCACGAGCCTTTCTTCCAGACGTCATAAAGGCGCGCGATATACAACGTGTAATTCGGTTAAAATGGAGGAACGCGAGTAGACCGGCAAACGTGGCCACGTGAATCGTTAAAAGTTCAGATTCCACGCGTTTTATCTTGCATAAGAAGTTGATAAAAAAGTTTACCTGACGGAGGTTAAAGTTTTCCTCTCCCTTGCTGCTCTTGGCAGTGCTGGCTGCTGCTGCTGTTGTGCAACGCAGCGTTAAAAGTAATTTAATAGGAACAATGAATTAGCGAGCGAGCGCGAAATCTCTCCTCCTACTTTTCTCAGTAGATACGAAGGGATACGCTTTTAAGAGATTTCTGTATAGTTTTAACGATAACGAAGGATAAGCGGACAGTTTCCTTCCTTCCGACTGATTTAAAGTAGTGATCGCACGGAACGAGAAGGAAATACAACATTTACAAGTTTCTCACGATTGTTTCTTATATTCGTTGTTACAGATTACGGTCAGAGGAGATCGTCAACGAAGATATAGAATGTTCCCCGTGGCTCCCTCTGACGACTAATGGTCTAAAACACTTCGAAGAACTAATTTTACCTTTAATCTATGTAAGATACGTCCTGTGTATAGACTTACCTAAATGCGAAAAATGATAAAAAATATGAAAACTCGCCATTTCGTATTCTTCCGCTTCGCGTCTACGTCCGAGCCGACGAACCTTCGCCGTTCATGGTATCTAATTAATATTTATTTCGAGGTTCTCGATCGAGAGGCGGAGAAGAGGAAAAAAAAGTAAATAAATAAATAAGTAAACGATACGAAAGGAAAAAAAAAAGTATACGCGGAACTCGGTAACAAGGGTTCATTCCTCTACCTGTTTACGTGGGTAGTATTCAGGGTATCTCGAACGTTGACCTTAACATTAGGCACTTGGTACTTATTAAGGTTCATGTGATTTAAACAAACGATCGTAAATCGTCACGAAACGAAGTGAAAAAAAAAAGAGAATACCTATAGGGGGCAAGCTTTCTTTCGTTTTTTTTCCTTCTTCGAGTAGCGAGAAAACCCGGCTGTGGAACGTATCGGTACAAGAAGTGATAGTCAATGAAATAGTTGTAGCCCCGTGGATACATACTACAAAACACCACATGAACTAGTAATTTATTTTAGTAACTATGTAACTTCTTTGCCTCTAGTTTCTGTTTTTAAGGCAAACCAGAGACATGAGGTCATTATCCAACTATTTAAAATGATTCTTTAACACGATACTTTATTACTTGAATTCCATCTACCGGAAATGGAACGACACACGCGCGTTTGTACAAAATTCAAGGTACTCAACATCATTTTCGTCACTTGTTTGACCGATACGCGTGTATCCTTTCTCGAGATCCCTCGCGCACATGTTCGACGACATTACCGTTTTGCGATCGACAGGAAGTATATTTTATAATGAATAGCAAAAGCGAAGAAAAAAAAAATTACGAATAAAAAAAAAGTGGAAACTTATTCACGTGGTCCAAGTAAAATGAGCGAAAACGAAACAAGACTCGGAAGATATGTTTGTTGTAGTTCGAGGCGAAAAGCAGCTCTCCGAGCGAACAAGTAGAAAATGTGTAACTTTTTGTTGTTGTCGAAATGAAAGAAAGCAACGTGTAAAGGAGAGAAAAAAAAGGAAACGAAGCAGAAAATGTGAAGAAAAATAAGATGAAGAAGAAGAATAAAAGACTAACGGCGTTGTACAGTCGATAATAATTTATCACTCAGTCCAATTGTAAGATTGATTTAGCAGTTAAGGGTTGGATTAAGAATTCCCTGTTACATATTAAGTTCCGTCGATGTAGCCGGTAGATGCTACTGCGCTCGTAGGGACAGATAACAGCGATTTCTGTTAAACGAATTCAATGTCGAGCGACAGGCACGATGTAACGATGTTTCTTCTCCGCGTTGGAGACACCACAGACGAAGGATTGAACTTCGCGCACAGGCCAGCATATTTCTCTTACGTTTCCTCCACTATATCTTGCCTTTCCACATTTTAGTTCTTTCTTTCTTTCTTTCTTTTCTCCACTGTTAATTCGTCTCTTCGATCGTTCTTTTTCTTTATTTTTAATCGTCGTATTTCACTCTCTGTATGTACGCGTTTCTTCCGCATTGAACCTAAGGTACAAAACGGTACTTTCTACCATCTTCACTTCGTAATATCGATAATAGGTTTAATAAGCGATCAGTGCAGTGTATATGTTTATATGGACATTGTAAATAAGGTATACGGGCTCGTCGTGAGTAGATATAAATTCGTTGCGATAGAATCCGTGCAGATTCTATCCGACACGCACCGAGATTCACATGTAAACAAACATACACATGCGCGCACGTGAACGCGTGCTCCCTCCGAGTTACTCATTTACACACGTTCATACACATACATGTTTATTGCGTACACGTACCTACCACCCCTTTCCCTTCTGCCCCTCCCCCAATCATTCTCAGTTGTAAATGCCAGACACGTTTTTAATTTATGTTGAAAGCTGTATTTATTATGTGAAACATTCCACAGCAAGCAGAGGTGATCAGTGTGAATGTGATCGATTTTGTGGGATTTTATTGCAATTTTAGATTAACAACATAGCGCTGAAGAAAGAGGAACAAATGTAAATAAAAGCTTTTTTGCGAAACACATTATGTTTCTCCTAATTTTTTTTTCTATATGATAATATTAGTATTAATTGTTGCAAGGAATAATTCTTTATCTTAATTTGTTAAATCAAATAGCAGATCGAATACTGAAATTTTTAATATCATTCGCTATTTCCTTTAGAGAACAATTGTATAATTTAATTGGTGGGGATTAGGATAATTTAACAAGCTCGTTTGAAAAGAAGAATGGGCTTCAAAAAAATTGTCTTCTGTTTACTTTTATCACACCATTTAAATGTTTCGTAGTTTCCTCAAGTATAAACTTTTTGTCGTGACCTGATTATAAATCGAACGGTGCTATTCGCAACGAATAATAATGCAGTTTTAGAGCGTTCGTTTGGACGTTGCTTGTTTAAAACCGTATCGTCAATTAAAAGAAACGCACGGAGAACAGACAAATATTTCAGGATGAGTTGTCGTCTGCCGACCTATGTCGCGATGTAAAAGCAATTCTGTATAGAAAACGCAAACATGTCGGGAATAATGTAAATAAAAAAAATATTTAATAAACCTTATATGTAAAATCCTGGTTGTTTCATAATCTCGTTTTGGTAGCAAAAAAAAAACGTTGATGTGATAATCTCCCTTCAATATTACTAGCATGAATTTAAAGGAAAAGTTACAATTTCTTCCTAATTCTCTTAAATGTAACTTTCAGTTGAGGTTAGAATTATTAAGGTAATTTGAAATAAAATAAGAAAAAGAAATACATACTTTTAAATTATATTTATTGTTAGTAACAAGATACGCGTTTGAAATTTTTTTATTAAATTTATTGCGAAATGAAGCAGTGCAGCCATCTACATACAAAGGGCTTAAACACTAAGAAATGCACCAATCTAGTAAAAAACCCACTATCAACGTATGATCAAATTCTAATATTTCGGATAACTTTAAATATATGATTTTTAATGTTGTCTTGCCGATATAAATAAAATGATTTATGATAATATGTAGCCAAATTAGTTAGGTTGTAACACTGTTTGCAATTCTTACAATTCTGTTCCAATAGTATACATTTTTCTTAAAAATAATGAAATTATTTAAAATGATTGAAAAGGACATATTCATAACTTGATTTAAGAAACTAAAAAACAATAAATATTCCAAGTTAGTGTTCATTGATAATTTGTCCAAGAATGTTTTACCTTCTATGATTGGATCTCAAATTTGCAATTTCACCAATTACGTCCCTCTATATTGTAAATAAACCTTAAGGATAGTTGTACCTTTCAAATACATACGTTAATATAAATTAAACGAACTCTTTATTAATTCGTGCATTTAATATCATTGTTTGCTGCATTTTTTTAAGTCTCACATTTTGTCATTCCGTGATTGTGTCGTAAACAAACAAATTCAATCACTCTATGTTAGTATTCCAAAGTAAAATTTCCAAAGTTGCACAACGAATCGTTTTAAAGTAACGAAAGCAACTTTAATAATGTAATAAGAAATACATGTTTTATAAATATTTAAAATTCATGTAAGATCAAGGATTGTATTTTCTATGCATTTCTTAAAATCCGCGCCGAATTAAGGCGAGCGATTTTTGAAATTTACGTTGATGCATGATATATACAATGTTGCCTGAATTTTCGATGGTACCCAAAACACCGGAAACGTCCTTTGCTTCGTTTGCCGCCAAAGCAAGCTGTGTGTTGCAATGAAATTGTTTATCTTTTGATTTGAGTTCCTTCGCCTCTCAAGAAATTAATTTACAAATTTGTTACACAGAGTACAACCTGATAAACGATACTTTAAAGTCGTTATAGTGAAAATCGTGTGTTGCGGTGAAATTGATCGTTAAACAAAATCGACGATGGCCAAGGTTCAGCTAGCAAATGTAACTGTTCTCGATAATCCTTCACCGTTTCTAAACCCATTTCAGTTCGAAGTTACTTTTGAGTGTATCGAAGAACTGAAAGAAGGTATTTCTTTTAATTTTTTCTTATCCTATGAAATATGCATGTAAATTGATATCAACACTGTTCGAAATGAAAACATCCGAATATTTTTAACATTTGTACTAGGTTAGTTTCAATAATCTAAGAGAATTTTCCAAGGACGAATCAATGTAACACTTTTTTTACTATCTTGTTCTAAAAAGAATATAAGCATTGTTTATTTTGAGTGTGTTCCTTTTTGAAATTCATTAATCATTTCAAACAAGGGACATAATATGTTATAATAACAATGGTATTACAGATTTAGAATGGAAGATGATCTATGTCGGCAGCGCTGAATCCGAAGAATTTGATCAGGTTTTAGATACAATTTATGTTGGTCCAATTCCTGAAGGAAGGCATATGTTTATATTTCAGGTAAATTGATAATAGGAATTTCTTCTATAATTTGCAGAATTTTTGTTGATATGTCTTGCTAGGAGTATAATTAATACAATAACCTTTATTTTTATATATGTATATTTGATATTTATTACTTATTTTAGGCTGACCCTCCTGATGTTAGTAGGATTCCAGTCAATGATGCTTTAGGTGTTACTGTTGTATTGTTAACTTGTTCATATAGAGGACATGAATTTGTGCGTGTTGGCTATTTTATAAATAATGAATACACAGATGCAGAACTTAGAGAAAATCCACCACCGCAGCCTCAGTTTGACAAAGTGCAAAGAAATATCTTAGGAGATAAACCACGTGTTACTAGATTCAAAATAAACTGGGATGATGGAACAAGTTCAGCAACAAACAATGTACCAGAAGGCATGGATGCCCAATCCTTAGAGGAAACATCACAGGATGCACCCACATCTACATTAGGTTTCACAGAGAGTACACACAATAGTATGGAAGTAATGTGAATGTCTGTTGATTGCCAATAATGAATAAGCTAGCACAGACCATAATATGAAGAATGAAGTAGTACCTGGAAAGAAAATTAAAGTGGTTCATATACATTTGTTCGTGTATTTGGATACCTCAAAGGAAAAATGTTATGAAAAATGGTAGCCTTTTATATGGTGCATAATGATTGGTTTCCCTTTGTTAACAAAAACTCATACATTGATAGAAAGTTGCATGATGGGATGTGATAATTTAAACATTGTATAGAAATATTGTTTACTATAAAGTATCTGTACGCAATTTTTTGCAATGCAATTAAGAATTACTAATTATATATTATTGGAAAAAACTTTATTAAACATAAAAAATGGAATTCTTAATAATT